>NC_086247.1:95353337-95653337 GCF_021018805.1 Prinia subflava
GTTCATGCTTAAGCTTGTCTGTACAACCCACCTGGGAAATAACATTGTACAAAAGCCTTTTAGGGTAACACAATACTTCAAAAGCCTAATCCTAAGAAACAACGATTATGCAAGCACCTTACTAACATTGCAGGCATCAGCTCACCCTGCAGGATTACACAGATACCAACAGCAATATTTAATGATGGGGAGGAAGTCCACAGACTATGCAATACTTTTGTCTACGTACCCACAGACCTCACTCAGAGTGCTCTGTTCAATGCTGGTATATCAGATCCCTTTCTGTAAGAGAGAACTTGCACACAGCAATGATGTACACACAATGTAATTCAGCTTGACACACTACATGGAGGTCTATAAGGTAGTTTATAAACTAAATATACTTAGAACATGACCGTGCACTGGTGAAATTGACAACTTCTTTCACATATGATGCCAAACAGATACATCTTCTGTAGAGATGTATCAGCTTCTGACCCATAGCTTGAAAATCAGATGTTTAAGTTGCACAAAAGCGCTTTTAAAACATCCTATTCTCTTCACACCTAACCACATAGCACACCCATTTTTTTGACATTTGATACGTTTGTCCTGCATTTTTGCTTGGAGTAACATTCCTTTGACTGTTATTTTTTGGCTCCTCTGACTAATTCCTCCTTCATTTTGTTCATTCAATTTGTGGATTTGATATACAAAGGCAAAAACTAGGGTGTTGCCCTTCCAAAGGTTTTGCTTTACCTTCAAGGCTAAAATGTGGTAGCCTTCATTCCTCAGACTTGTGTCTTTGAGAGAGACTTTACAAGGGTCCTTTGCTCTCAGGTGAGCAGTAAGTTAAAAGCTTACTCATTACATCTTATCACCAAAGCAGTTTGGAAACTTTTGATGTGAAGAGGTAATGTGTAATCATTTATGTTCGCTGGGGATTTTTTAAGGAAGAAAATGCAAGTAAACTTAACTAAGAATCCAGTTAACATGCTGTAACTCCATATTGGTAGTTAATTAATTTTTGCTTTAAAGTTTAACCGTTTGAACTTGAAATTTATGTAAGCAACTGATACTCAAAAATCATCACCAGGATAACAAGAACAGTTTATGGTTTTGTGTAATTGATAGGAATTGTTATTTAATTTTTAGTAGCAATTTTATAGAGGATTGGTGTTAAACTTGGCTGTCTTCATGGTCAGCATATCAAAATTTGATAGAATGACGGTTGATAGAATTCAAGACGACAGCATTTTGTAATCCATTCTTTTGAAAAGCACTACAGTAGTCAGGAGAGACACAGCAGCACCCTATGGCTGGTTATTCCATACTGTGAAAGGAGAAAGTTCCCTGGATGCCCACAGCAGTGGTGTGTGCTGGCTCCTGAGCTGCTATGACCTCAGAAGGCAGGCATCCTCCCCTGTGGATTATGACCATCTGCACAGCAGGGGGAATCACTTCAGCACAGCTTTTGTGAACTGAGAACTGAAGCTGTATTTCCCGGTCCCCATCACTGGGTATGGCGGTTGAGGGTGGTGATTCTTCCCCTCTACTCTGCTCTTGTGGGGTCCCACCTGGAATGTTGCATCCAGCCCTGGGGTCCTCAGCACAAGAATGATGTGGACCTATTGAGGTGGGTTCAGAGAAGGCCACTAAGTTACCACAGGACTGGAGCACCTCTGCTATGAAGACAGAATGGGAGATTGGCATTGTTCAGCCTGGAGAAGGGAAAGCTCAGTGGAGATCTTATAGCAGCCTTACAGTACCAAAAGGGGGTCAGCAAGAGAGCTGCATAGGGACTCTTCATGAGCAGTGATAGGACAAGGGGAATGGCCTTAAATTGAAGGGGAGAGTAGGTTTAGATTAGGTGGTAGAATGGAGAAGAATAGGAAGAAATTGTTATCTTTAAGGATGATGAGACAGTGGAACAGGTTGCGCAGAGAAACTGTGGATGTCCCATCCCTACCAGTGTTCAAAACCAGGCTGGATGGGGCCCTGAGCAACCCAGTCTAGTGAAATGTGTGCCTGCCTGTGGCAGGGGGTTTGGAAATAGATGGGCTTTTATTTCCATTCCAACTGAAACCATTCTGTGATTCTATGATACAGACCAAGTAACTTTGTCAGAAAAATTCTCACACATTCTCAGCTGAAACTGGCACACCTGCCTGTAGCCAGGATAACATCTCAAGTGTCCAAGCACCTGAGCCTGCCCCAGTTGCTTAGCTCTCAAAGACAGTTCTTGAGGGTATTCCTAGAATCATATAGGCTGGAAAAGACATCATGTGTGCAGTGAGAGCTGTCACTGGTGTCTGTCGGTCAGAGACAACTCTTCATCTTACATTAATTCATGTGCACAGAGTAATGACTAGCAGAAAGATCAGACCATGTCTGGTTTTCAAAGACAGTGTAGAAAAGACAGCGCGCAGGACGTTAAAGCAAAATCCCGACTATACTGAAATCACGAACAGCACAGAAACACTTCTGCAAAACCACACAATCAGTGGCGAGCTCCCGTTGCTCTCACTTGGCTCCCGTCGGAGCCCTGGCACCGCCTCTCCTCCCTACTGTCCCGGGTGCGGGCAGTGCCCGCCTCGGCGCCGGTCCTGCTCCTCCCCGCGGCGTGGCTGGGGCGGCGGGCACGGCCGGCAGGGTGAGTGCGAGCGGCACCGCGGGACCCCCGCAGGGCGCCGGGACCACTTGTGCCGGGCGGGGACAGGGCCCCGAGCCCCCGAGGGCAGCCCCGGCCGGGCCGGGAGCGGCGGGGATCTCGCCCGTTCCCAGCCGTCCTTGAGGGCTGGACAGAGCCCTGCGGCCGCCGCTCCAGCTCCCTCCTGTCTTTAGTCCCAGACCTAGGCCCGCCGGGACAGCGGCACAGCCCGCCCTGGGCAGGGAGAACTTCCCGGGACACGCTCTCCGGGGCGGCTGGTCGGGGGCGAGAAGACGGAGCCGGCCCAGCGGTGCGGGAGCGGTGCGGGAGCATATTACCTCGGGCTGAGGGGCGGCGTGAGGGGGTCTCGGCTTTAATCTGAGATCACAGCCTTGGCTCTGCGCAGAGTCAACAGAGGGAAGAGAGGGCAAAGCACTGAAGGAGACGGAGTAACTCCAAAAATTCGTAGTAACTCCAAAATTCATAGTTGACAATTTATAGCTCTGTTACATTAAATGAGATTTTTACTGAGATAATTTTATAAATGATAATTGCGTAATATAATTGCAGAAGTGGTAGAACTTGAAGACTAAAAGATACCTTTCCACTCATATGGCCACATTTTTAAATTATCAAGACTTTGGCTTTAAATGTTGAACATTGAACAGGAGTAACAACTGGTTGCTCATTTGTTTTAAGTGTTAGCATATTTGGTATGCCAGAAATGTTTTCTTTTCTTATTAACAAGATTATGTAGAAATTGAACATCCTTGTGAATAATACAGGGAGAACCCAAAAGGCTTCTGCATGTGAGAGTGGTTATCTTTAACCATATCCTTCATCAAGTGGGAAAATAGCATGTAATTGAGCCAATCAATTCCTGGTTTTTAGAAAAAAAAGGTGTAATGGATCACTTCAGACCATGTCCATTTGGTTCTCTTTGCTTTTATAGGGCATGGAGGGTCAGGAACTGCCTTATGTGCTAGTTGACTGTATAGGAGAGAGGCTTGGAGTATATGAAGACCATGCTGGATTTCTGAAGAAACATTTTCATCTCATCACCATGAAAGAATATCTTGAAAACAAGACATTTCTCAGCAAAAAGATTAGAGCTATCTATATGTGGTTTCACAAACCAGTTATTAATGAAGAGCTGCTCCAGAGCTTGCCTAACTTGAAGGTAGTTGCAAGTTCTGGAGTGGGAATAGATCACTTGGACCTGAAACTCCTCTCCAGCTATGGTGTGAAGGTGTCCAATACTCCATTTATTGTTTCCACTGACACTGCAGACATGGGGATGGCTTTGTTGCTGGCATCTTCCAGGAGACTTGTGGAAGGTAGTAACTTAAATGGTCTTAGTCTTTTCATAGAAAAGATGACTTTGAAACATGCAGAAAATGTGTGCTGATGCAAAAGTAAGCTTCAAACTAGAAATACGGGAAATAGGGGAAAAGGAAGAAGTTAAGACAAATCTGTTTTGTTGACAATAACTGGCATTCTATTTCCAAACCAGCATATTGTCAAGGTAGAGTTGTTCCTTCTTTGGACAGCTCTAAGGTCAGGCCTCTTTTTCCTCAGACCATGGCCTCTTATTCATTGTATTGGTCATTTCCATCTTACTTTTTAAGTTACAATAAAAGGGGAATAAAATAAGATATTTTAAGGAGGTCTGAAGCCTGTCTCGGCCAAGCTGCCATGTATCTGAGTAATTACGAACAAGTTGTCCAGAAATCTGCCCACCATGCTCTGTGTTTCTCTTCCCTGCCAACCTTGGTGTATCTGCAAGGAAGCTGGGAACCAGATGGCCTTACTGCTGCTTTGGCCTTAAGTTCCTTGCCTTCTTTCTTGCCAAAGAAAGTTGCTCCTGTGCTTCTGCCCTGTTCTACGATAAAATGTGTGGTGGTGGGGAAAGTAACTAGATGCTGGAGCTTCCCTTACATAACATAATTTTTCTTTTGCTTTTCCAAGGCTATGAGATGGCAGTCTCCCCTGACACAGAGTATTTCCCTGCTGACTGGCTGGGGGCTGAGGTTTCTGGAGCAACCCTGGGGATTGTGGGAATGGGCACCATTGGTTACAAAGTGGCTGAAAGAGCCAAAGCCTTTGAAATGAAGATTTTGTACCACAACAGAAATCAGAGGTAAAGCTGGTTGCAACTCCATGGCAACTCTATTTTGTCACTGCGTTTATGTGTTATTTGTACTTTTCACTGTGCTTTCACTTTTTATGGTGCTCTTTAAGTGAAAAGTACATACACTTGTTCCTAGATGGTCATTAATTTCCCAATTTATACAGAAATAAAGTCAGGTTGGAATGGGAGAAATATATCTCACTGTTCTCCTCGTTAGCTGGGGCTCCTGAGTTCTTCCTGCCATGGTAGTGACATTGCAATGGAATGCATTGAAAGGAGAAAACTGGGAGGACTTAACTCCTGTGATTTAGGTGACTCGGGATTCAGACAGAGATACCTCACCCTTCCAAAGCCACGTGACAATAAAGGACCAGACTTGCCAGTCTATTTGCTGTCTTCTAGATGAGGTGTATGTGCCCTGTGCCCCCATCAGGCCCATTCTATTCTTTTCTTTTGTGGGAATTTGATGAGAGCCAGCCAACCTTGTCCTGACACAGATCAAGTGCACCAGCAGGTCCTGCAGCATGTGGCTTCAGTGAATCAGCACTGATGTATACCACAATCAGGCTGTTGCTGACACAGATTTGGGAAGATTTAACCCTTGCCCTGTCTTGTATGTTTCCTCAGTAATTTTCACATCACTTACTTAAATTACTTAATTTTCACAAGACATCAGTCTTGCTCTTGGGTAGGAAAAGTATCCCTATTATAAGCAGAAATTATGATACAAATGCATTTGGTTTATAATTTATTCAAAGCGTTTACGTGATACCCATTTCTTACTTTCCATCCCCACAACTGTAGTACTGCACATTTGTGTACAGTTCACTTGGTATTGTGGGAAATAGCTTGACCTTTGTCTTTACCAAGTTTCAGACAAACAGCTTTGCACTACACAGTGAAGTTAACAATAAAGAAACATTTTTCTTTACTGGTGATTTGATATTTCCCTTGTGTCTTGCTACTGCAGTTTAATTTTGGGATTTTCCCTTCAGAAAAAAGGAAGAAGAAAGTGCTGTTGGAGCTGTTTACTGTAAGAAGATAGATGATTTGCTCCAGCAGTCAGATTTTGTGCTGCTGGCTGTGAACCTAACACCACAGACACACAAACTGATTGGGAAGAGGGAGCTGGAGCTGATGAAACCCACTGCCATTCTTATTAACATCAGCAGAGGTAAGGTGCAGAATAAACATTAAGGTTTGCTGGCATAACAAGTCTTGGGAAAACCTCTAATACAGAGTCTGTCCCTCTGAAATTTTCTGATTACTAGTTTAGACACCCATGGTCATATCTCAGTAAAACATTTAAGTGTTCCCATAATGAGAAAGTTGGTCTCTGAAATGTTAGTGAGCTTGGAGTGTTAGAAGCCCATTTGTATTTATATATCTCCTACTTAAGCCTTTTATTTATTTAATGCAGTGTTGTTGCTCACATACATTAGGGGGGCACAGCCTACTCTGATGCCTGGTGCTCTGTTTCATGCTGCTAATTCCTTGATACACATACCCAAGCTTACCCCTCCCACTCCACTGCTGCACACTGCTGCTGCAACTGCAACCATGGTCTGCCCTGCTGTTTGCCTAGCCACTGTGCCCAAAAGAATGCTGAGAGGACAGTATGGACCATGAAAATAAACATATCCTTCTTACTGTGACCCAGGTCTGGTAGTACATCAGGATGCTTTGGTGGAAGCCCTTCAAAACAAAGTTATTAAGGCAGCTGCTCTGGATGTGACATATCCTGAACCTTTGCCAAGGTAGGACATTAAGTTAAACACAAAATAGTGTATGTGTGATGTTCTAAATGAGTAAAATTTTGTGAGCATGTGAGAAGTTGCATAATTTTGTTAGTAGGAGTACATGGGGTATGTGCACTAGTCCTGCTGAAACCATGTCCCTAATCCTTCTGTCCCAGCCAAATAAAAGTCACACTCACTCATTTGGAGGATTTGTTGCATAAAGCCCCGCCAAGCTGGGCAGCACTTTGATCTCTTCTGAATATGCTTGGGTCATGCAATTAGGTTTTGTTTTCTTTTTAATTACTATTTCCCTGGCTGTCTGCAGGTGATGAAATAACAGATGAATGTGCTGCGAGTGACTAGCTGAGCATTTCTTTTCTTCTCCCAGGGATCACCCCTTGTTAAAGCTGAAGAATGTTATAATAACTCCTCACATCGGAAGTGCCACTAAGAAGACACGCTGGGTTATGATGGAGGAGATGGTAGAAAGCATAAAGGCAGGCCTGGCGGGTCTCCCTATCCCTCGTGAGGTGCTGCCCTAAAGCAGCTTCCATTTAGGATTAATACCATCAGTGCAGAAACAGTAATTTGATCACTTTTCGTGTAATTATCCCACATTATGCAGATAAAGTATATAAAACACAGGTTTAATTGATTTAAATACCCAGCAGCGGTTCTGTTGGAAAACTGCAGGGTTTTGTCTTGATCTTCAAAAGAAAACTCCAGAGTATAGAGTCTTGCCTCAGTGTCATTTACTTTCCTCGCATCCCCTTACAACTGTCTGCAGCTGCAGCAGTGTAATAAACATGGAATGTTAATTCATGTTGTTATGGATTATGGTATGTTAAAAATCAGAAGTAACCACTGTAAATATGTTATATGAAAATGTAACCTTAGTTCCAGCCAGGCTCGGAATTTACTAATCCTGAGGCAGGCACCACCCTAGAATTACCACGTAGGAAAAGAAAATGAATTGTCGGGAAACCCGGGCTCCGTCTTTGGCATCAGAAAGGAGGACACATTAAGATAAGCAATCAGTCCTTCCTCTCGTGGACAGCCGAGACATCAGAATATCATCGTCGTTTCGATCTCCGGACGAGAACGCTTTCCATTCACAAACCTCGGTTTCCATTCACCCACGGGAAGCCCGAAATTGGCACCTCTCCCTACCAGAGGAGAATCTTTTCAGCAGACCAACGACGACGATGAATTCGAATAACCAGTCCCGGGAACAAAGAGACAAATCTTGTGCCAGGGGCAAAATAAAGTGTATAAAACCTGAGCCCCAAACAAGGCAAATTTGTGAACTTTGGGGGGTCTGCAGTGCGCTAGAGACTGCGTCCCCGTTCACCCTTTGATGATCTCCCGGGTCACTGTCTACGTAACTCCGCTGGGGGTTTTTACCGAAATTCTGTAATTTGATTTTTCAATAAACAAAACCATATTTTCAATTGGAATATTTGATTGGCATTTATAACAAGCAGCGAATTGAGGGACATGTAAATGGTGTCTTTAGAGTGACCGCCTGGCACAGCCACAAGCGCAGCCGGCGTGTCGCAGCGCCTCATGTCGCCGCTCCAGCACCAGTCCCGACCATTGGGGTGAGTGCCCCTCCCCAGGCCGAAGCCTCTACACAGGCTCTGCGTGTGTGCGAGCCCTGCCATACCTAAGGCCGGCTCCGCCTCTCCCCCTCCTT
Source organism: Prinia subflava (assembly GCF_021018805.1). Lineage (NCBI taxonomy): Eukaryota > Metazoa > Chordata > Aves > Passeriformes > Cisticolidae > Prinia > Prinia subflava. Next base: position 95,361,533 of record NC_086247.1, read on the forward strand.
CGTTCTCTCCTTCCTGCCCTCCCCGGAACCGGCCGCGGCACCCCAGCCGCCGGCCCGGGCCTCCGTGCCGACAGGGGGAGCCGCAGCCGCAGCCGGATACTCAGCCGGAGCTGAGGCGGGAGCTCCCCGGGCCGGGCCGGGGGCCAGGGCAGCAATGTGGGGCGCCCGGGTGGCCTCGGTGCCGCGGTGGTGCCGGGCCCTGCGTAGCTCCGCAGCCCTGGGCGGCCCCAGGAGCCTGCTGCGGAAAATGCTCCGCAAGAACAAGTAGGTGCGGGGCGGCGGCAGCGGAGCCCTCCTGGGAGAGGTGCCCAGCCGGGTTGGGTTGTGGGCGCTGGGGCAAGGGGTGTAAGGGAGGCTGTGCGGCTCGGGCGCTCCCGCGGCCCCGTACCGCGGAGGAGAGACAGACACCGACCCCGACGCGCCGATCTGAGCTGGTCGGCAGCGGCTCAGTGTGCCCAGTGCCCAAGAGGGCCAATGGCCCTGGCCTCTGTCAGCAATAGTGTGTCCTGCAGGACCAGGCCGCTGATCGTCCCTCTGTGCTCTGGCCTCGGTGAGGCCACGCCTCAAGCGCTGTGTTCCTCAGTAGGGAAAGACATTGGGGTGCTGGAGCGCGTCCAGTGAAGCTGGAGAAGGGTCCGGAGCACAAGTCCTGTGAGGAGCGGCTGAGGGAGCTGGGGGTATTCAGTCTGGAGCAAAGGAGGCTCAGGGAGGACCTTATCATTCTCTACAACTGCCTGAAAGGAGCCTGTAGCCGGGTGGGAGTTGGTCTCTTCTCCCAGGAAACAAGTGACAGGATGAGAGGAAATGGCCTCAAGCTGCACTAAGGGACATATAAATTGTATATTGGGATAAATTTCTTCACTAAAAGGGAAGAATGGTCAAGCAATAGAACAGGATCCCCAGGAAAGTGGTGTAATTACTGTCCCTGGAAGTGCTCAGAAAACATGTAGAAGTGGTGCTTAGAGACATGGTTTAGTGTTGGACTTGACAGTGCTGGGTTAATAGTGGGACTTAATGATCTTAGCCCTATTTTTGAGCCTTAATGATTCTATGAATCTAAAGAAACCTGAGAACTGTTCTGCCCCCTTGCCGTCTATGTGCAGCTTCAGCTGTGGATGGAAAGCATTGTTCTCCACACCCCAGGTGTGAGGAGAGCTACTTGCATGAAAACCTGGGGTTTGTGGTGTGCTTTCAGGCAGATGTAATATTAATTACACAGGGAGTCCTTATTTCTCTGAGCTGCTGAGAGATAAGGCTGGTTTCCTCTCCTTTTCCCAAAAGAAAGAAGTCCTGGTATGACAGCCCTACCCCGGGATCACAAACGGTAAGTGCAAGCTCTTAAGGCGATGTGTTTATTTGTGCCAAGAGGAACAGACTTGTGTTTCTGCCATTGATTCTGCCATAACTTTGAAGCATTTTCTGATGGAGAAATAGCAGAATTTTGTGAACAAACAGTAGGCTCCAGTCTGACTGTGACAGGATTGCCATTTGGCTTCCCATGGCTGTTTCCTCTTCTGTACTATCTTTCATCCTTGCCAGCATCAATGCTCTCTTGCACACTCCTGAGTACTGATCCAGATTAAAACTTCTATGAGTTTAGTTTAATGACATTTTTTTTAATGTTTGTTTTTTCAAACAAGCAAAGCTTTTCAGTCAGCGCTGGCTGTATTTGAGAAAACAAATCTATGGAGCTTTATAACTTGCTACCAAGTACAAAAAGAACTTTAGAAACTTTGACTGTAGTACATGAATGTCAAAGATTTTGTGAACAGACGTACTCTTTATTGAAACACTTGATACATAGGACCTATATAAAACCATCACAGCTGCAATATGAGCATACTTAATAAAGTGCATGAAACTATATTGTTGCCTAATACAAGTGTGTAACTACTGTTTAATGTGTTGTTTGTTTCTTTTTAAAGTTGTATAAACCAGCCAAGTTGGACTTGTTAATGAAAAATGACCCGACAAAAACAAGGAAAGAAGATACCATGCGCTGCAGAGTCTTGAATGGTCTCATTCATAAAGCTATGGTAGAGATGGCAACTACCTGTGAAGTCAGTCAAGAATTTTATGATCTCAAGCTGGAAATCTGCAAGGCAAGTGCCAAAGCTACAGCTTGTGCTAAGCCACTCTGAGTACGTTGTGAGCTTGGCATGGACATGCCAAAGGCACTCCCTTGGGTGTTGTGATGTGTGCAAGAGGAGTTTTACAGCATTGCATCTGATATGGCGGAGTGCAGCAAGATCAGGCTCTGGAGTACATACGAGCAGAGCTTTGCCACTGTAGTACCCGGCTTAGCAGATCTTTGCCACTCTTAACACAAATGCAACTCAGACCAGTTAAATGGTGATTCTCCTGATACGACTTTTTTTTCTGTTACTCAGACATAAACTCTTTGTCTTCCTCTTTCAGAAGAAGGAGCTTGGTTTTACCAACATAAGTGTATCTTTCCAAGAGTCTGTTCTTCTTGCAGCTGTGTGAGAGTTGTCATCTCCTTGTGTCACTCACCAGCAATGTTACTGGCAGAAGACCTAAGTGATGCATGAGATTCGTTCAAAAAAAAAGGGCAAGCCTAAGAAAGTGTCATTGTCAAGCCATATGTGAGAAAGAACTGAGATTTGTACGTAATTCTATCTAGTGGTGTCATAATTTGTGGATTTAAAAGGGACATTAGAGCTCTGATACAGGAACTAAGTCAGTCTCCACATTCTTGTTTGTTGTCTGCAGTTTTTATCTTCTACATTTGCTGTTTTGTAAAGATTAAATTATACCAGTGTTTGGCTTAAAAGCTTGGTGGACTTAGCTTTGATATTAAAAGCATGGAAAAAAACAGTACCTCATAGCTGCATCTATGACAAAAGGTTTGTCATTCATGACTGAAATAGATGTTTTTGCCAGCTGAATTTATTCTGTTTTTCAGACAAGTGTTCCAGATGACATGGGCAAGATGAATCTTTTAGCTCTATATGTGCAATATCCTTCACAGAGTATTTCTGTCTCTCTAGGGCTTTCAGGATTGCTTGTCTCAGATCACGTGTGCATGTGAAAATGCTACCTGGTGTGGGCAAGACACAGCGCTTTCAGGAGGCGTTGCTGAAATTAAACAACTTACAACATGAGAGAGGGAAAGAAACAACCTTCTTCCCAATATAGTACAGATTTTATAGCTGTACAATGTTTGTGCTGCACTGGGACATGGCTGGGTGTAGATCAGTCCTGATTTACTCATGAATGGATTCTGGTCTGATAACGTTACTTCTGTTACCAAAATAAATTTTCTAGTAGGCTTTCTGCAATCCATCACAGACTTTGTTGTATATGATGTGTGTGTGTATATATGTCATTTTAAAGACAGATTTGCCTTTTTTACAGGTGTCCCTGTCATCCAGCTTTTCAGCGTGTCGTGTGTACTGGAACCCTGCTTCCACTACGGAGAAGGAAAGTTATGTTGACAGCGTGCTGCAAAAGAGCGCTCCACGTATACGGTACTGCTGTGGGATAGGCAGGCTACTTCCTAAATCCAGCACCCTTTCTTAAGTGTTTCTGACAATCTAGACTTTATGGATGGGATGCTTTAGGTTTTTAGATACTTGGAGTAGAGCATCTCCTGTGATGAGCCTCACAGGGAAGCGTGGCTGTGTCAGGCCAGCTGGGTGATCTTTTGCAAGAGCACAGCTTAATTATTTGGCTTCTGTGCTTTCCCAGGGCAGGAGTGGGCTGAGCAGAAAGCAAGAGGAGTGTGGGTGAGGTCTCACTCCAGTGTCCTGGCAGTGGTGCTGGAGAGGCTGTGCAGGACAGTAGCCCAGAATGGGATACTGCACAAAGGACTGACAGCTGCAAGGATCTCCTTGCAGATTCACTGGGCAGTTCTGATTGCTAGGGATGATTTGGGCCTCCTGAAGGGATGACTGCTATTACAAAAATCCTTCACAATAATGATACCAAAAAGCCTCAAAAACTGAGAATGCTACCATGTAGTGTGATGCTTTTGCCCATTTTTCAAACAGTCCAGTGATTTTTCATGGTATCATTGAGATTTTTGTCTCTTTCCCCCTTTCCTTGGCTTTTCCTCTGCTATCCAGCCACTGTGTTGGAAGTTCAGGACTTCACCCATGTAACAGGGGACGTAGAAGCACACTTGCAAAGCCATTTTCTTTCACCCTTTTTCCTTGAGCTGTGTAATTCTTGTAATTATGCTGGCATAGTGCTCTGTTCTACTCCACAGCTTCCACTCTTTAAGAAGGAAAGTTGCTGGCTGGGAAGAAGACAAAGGGAGCCCTGTCAGTCCTTGCTGCAGCTAGCATGTAGGATAAGTTGCCTTGCCCTGCTCTGAGGTTTTTACTCCCACTGCTCTTAAACCTACAGTGGGGATAATGATACCAAATGAAATGGGGAAAGACCTGTGCCAGCCTATGCATACAGATACAGACAAACCTAATATCATCAATACTCAGCTGAATCTGCAACCAGTGGTTTTTGTATGCTATGCATTTGAAGTTGGGGTCCTGCAGTGATGTATTGCTTAGCATTAACCTGAATAGCTCGTCATCAGACCGAAAGTTTTGCAAGCCATATCTTTAAATGTACAGTACTGCTGGATTTAACACCTTTTACTTTTCCTGGAGATGCTGTACTGATATCCATGCTGGTGAATGCTGTGTTTTTGCCAGGTATCTTCTGAAGAGTCAGCAGATTGTAGGAAATGTACCCCCAGTAGTATTTATAAAAGACAAAGAAGCTGCAGCTGTAAAAGAGGTAAATGTAATCTTTGACTCACTGTACAAGTACAGTAACTTAGAGAGCTGATCATCTAGTTTCTCTACCAATTTACATTAAAAATCAGTTTTTCTCTATAGTTGCAAAGATCATTTTAACAAATAATCTTGAGTAAGATTGATGCCAATATAATATGTGGAAAAGTTGAAGGCAGTATCATTAGACCAGTTAAGAAATTTTTAAAAATTAAATTACTATTTTAAGGAGTAATATACGGTTGCCTGGTATATATGATTATAGAAATGAGGTTGGAGGAGCTGTTTTCCACATTTTAAACATTTATGTGCTTTAAAGATTCAATTGAATAATCCGTGATTTTTTTTTACTTTTTCCCCATATCTTTTTCCATCTGTGGATTGTTAAAATGTTTGTAGGGAAGTGCAGATCTTTGCATAGGGTCTGTAGGCTTACTCAAGCTACATTTTTCCCTTAACTTTTAAAGCTGTGCTTACTATTTCATGTGTTGTGTCAGGGTGTTGATAGTTTTAACTAGTTGACATATTACTAGAATACCGATGTTTCCTAGGAATTTACTGTCATTGGGAAGCAAGATTTCTAAAACAGTGAGATTTCCAGATGAGAAAGATGACACCAATGAGTAGAATTTGATGAGAAATGTCTCCTCAAGCTGTTGATGTGAACAGAAGTTGAAAAGAACAGCTTCATGTTTCTGTGCCCTGAAGTGCCTTATTATTTATAGCAGTGTTACTGTTACAGCCAATTACTGTTAGACCCTTATGGGCTCCTGCAGTGTGCATGAGCAGAGCCGGAAGGAATAAAAAGAATTTCAGATTCTCTGGAAATGCAATGAACTGCTTGAACATTCTGTGATCAGAAAAATTCTGAGTTTCACAGAAGACCAGCAAAACCCTCTTTATATCACTTCTGTCAGGGAATGACACTGGGGATCAGATAGATGGATCATTTTCTACTACTTTGCAGATCATCATATTTATGTCAATCTTGGTTTTTAAGTATTGTAAGTAAGGGAAAAAACATCCAATTAAACTCCTAGAATAATACAATGGATTAGAAGGGAATTAATGTAATTAATTACATTAGTAATTAATGTATTGTATAGTCTGTAAGCACTGGATATAATAGATTAGTAGCATTTACTGGTTAGATGCCATGTTAAAAGGGATTTGGAAACTCCATAGTTGCCTATAAGAGAAATGCAAACTTGGAGAAAGGGAGAAGAGGTAAAAAAAAATCTCAGTGTAAGGATATTATGAAAAAGATTTGCAAGACTGGGGTAAGAACAAATAAACCAAAAAATATCTACATCAGACAATCCCTGACCAAGGGTTCCTAACGCACATAAGGCAGAAAACTTTGTAGGAATCTCTGGATCCACTGTTTGACGAAAACATCCCAGGCAAGACGTATAAGCAGTTCCATGTAAAAGAAGGAAAAGGCTGTTTTGAAGTGGTTTTGCTAAATATTCCAAACATAGAAAACATAGAACATTCCAAACATAGAACATATTTGCTGTTTGATACTTGTCTGTTTTTGTGTAGATGGAAACAAAGTAGATTAAAACAGGACCCTTAACATGTGTTGCCCTCATGTGTTTACAGGTCGAGGACTTACTGGCAGTTGCTGATTTTGGACCTCCAGAAGAAGAAGAAACATCTCAAAATGATTCAGGGTAGGTCTTTTTGGTTCAGAATTGTAGGAGTGTCTGTTTTCGTCTCTGCTGGCCAACTTACATTTGGTATTATTTGATGTAAGAGAAAGTACATTTTAATTAGATGTGTACGTTGTTACTTGCAGACCCAATACTTGTTCTGATATTAATACCTTAGTTTTTATCAGGGAAATACATGTAGAATTTCTGGGATTTCAAGGCTTGATGTGTTGATGATAATCAAAATGTTAAAAATGCTCTGCAGCAGTAAAATTTTTTTCTTGCTGGTAATTGTCTCATGAGGATGAAAACTGCATTTTCCAGTACTGCTCTACTTGTCCACTTTTTTCTGATATAAGTTTCGTTTGTTATACATGGATTGCAAATTCACTGACAAATTTCCCTAAACTAATTTAACATTCTTCTGTGAGGGATTTTTAACCACTGAGAGATGGGGCTGAACAACCTATTGGAATAGTGGTTCTGTGGACTGGATGCTCTCAAAGCCAACAGCCTTTGCACCTGTCTGATGCAGTCTGTTGGTAGAAATGCCTTCTGTGCTTCAGCATCTCACAGGATGGTCCATCAGGTGCAAATCAGAAATAGCTTCCTGTGGGAAGTCATTCCTGTGACAGATTTCCCAAAGGGCACCTAACTCCTTCCTCTGTGTCCTGGGGAAATAGTCAAGTCCAGCATAAGGTGTCAGATCACTCTGACGTGCTTTGGGCACAGACTGCTGCTTCTCACTTCTTGGAAGAGATGGGAGAAGTCTTAAGTTCTTGGAGCTCCCAGGTCCCTTTCTCACGAGATACACTTTTTCCCAGAGACAAGCAGTTTCATATGGCATGTTGTTGCTTTATTGGCTTTCTGCCATGAAATCTGTTGACGTAGACTGCCCTTGGACACATGATATGGTGGTATCTCTTCCTTCATAACATAGGAAACAGAGGGCTTTAATAAAGTTAAACTGAAAAGTCCCATTTATTTCTGTGTTACTGAAGTTGTCAAAAATAGAAGTATATGTCAGGAAAAAAGCCAAGCCAATACTTGTTTTCTTTCCCCACAGTAAACTCTTCCCTTCAACAACTCAATCTTCAGATTCACCCATGCGGTCTAATCTGTTTGGTATTGATCATGAACTGCTGAATAAACAGATAATGGACTATAAAAAAATGAAAGTGTTGAAACATGTAGAAAACATTGCCTGGACAGAGAAGCAGCAGCAGCAGCTTTCTAAGATTCAAAAGAAAATGAAAAAGAAAAAAGCAAGGAATCCTCCTGACGATGATGATGTTACGGCACAGAAACACTTACTGGACAGATACGAAGCTGATTACTGGGAGGATAACACTGAATCAGCCTCAGATTACGAGCTGCAGGATGAATTACAGGAAGAGGTGAATGAATTGGAGGTGGATGATGACAAAACTTTAAGTCAGTCTACTGGTAAACTGAAGTGAAAAAGCCACTCCCTTCAAAATAAGGCTGCCAATAACAAAATTAAAAGACTGCCATAGCTACTGAAAGATTAATTTTATACATGTTTACCACTTTCTCATTCAAACTAATAGATTTGCCACATGTGAGCAGGTTTGCTAGCACAAAGTATGTAAGAAAAACTGCCATTGGTGACATTCTGTTAAGCAGCTTTCAAGCTGCTGCAGTTAAGGGACTTTCAACCAGAGAGCAGTTTTGTAATGATAAAATACACCTATTGCAGCACTGAGTTAAAATTTTTGCAGTTGTTTTTATTATTTCCAATAAAATTATGGTTTCTATATTGCAGTATTTCTTTTAATTATTATTACTGTTTTTTAGTGACCTGTATAAAAGTTACAACTAAATGATCATGCCTGTTATTCTGATATCAGGAAGGAAGAGGGAAGCAAAATAATGACAGTGGTGTTCAGCTTCATCACACAGAGATGAAGACAGAGTCTTCTCTAGAGGACCAGTCTAATGGGGGAACACTTTCTACAAGATGAAACTCATTGAAATGATGGCCAATAAAGTTACAACTCTGAAAGAAAATAAACTTGTAGTTGTGCAAGGCGAACTGCAATCGGAAGAATAGGGAGAACTGCTCATCCATTGGGTAAAATCAGGCAAAACATTGACTATGACTTAGAAAATGTATTAACAAGTTGAAAAGCAGAGAAAGAGCAGCAGGGAGGAGTGGCCCAGAAACAGTTTTGAAAATGAATAAGGAATTGTACAAAAAGTGAGAATAAAGCTTTCTTACTCAAAGCACATAAAAAATAGCATAAGTGTATAAAGTCAAAAGGCTGCAAGCTTTACAGAAATTAAAATGAACAGTAGTAAAAAGAATTCTACCAGAAATACAGAAATTTTAATTCCAGTAGTTAATGGGCAGGTAAAGAAAGTCAACATAGGGGAGGTAGCCCTACAATATAGCAGAATCACAGAATGGTTTGGTTTGGAAGAGACCCAAAAGATCATCTAGACCCAAGGCCCTTACCATGGGCAGAGGCACCTTTCACTGGACCAGGTTGCTTAGAGCCCTGTCCAACCTGACCTCAAACACTTCCAGGGATAGGGTATCCTGGACAAGCTTTTATAGGCAACCTGTGCCAGTGCCTCACCATCCTGATGGAACAGTTTCTTCCTCATATCTAATCTAAATCTACTCTCTTTTCATTTAAAACTTAGGACTTGCCCTGTCACTACACTTAAAGAACACTGCAATCATCAGTCATAGTCAATGCAGATGCATTAAAAAAAAAAAAAAAAGTCCAGTTTAAATAATGTAGTATCCTGTAATAAGGTCACCTGCCCAGCAGATGAAGGGAATGTGGTGGATGTAGTTTTTTCTGGGTTTTTGTAAGGCTTTTGGTACTGTACCTCACAGCATCCTTTGGGACAAATTTTCCAGCTGTGGGATGAGTGGATTTATGGTGTGCTGGGTGAAGATCTGACTGAAGGGCAGAGCTCAAGGGTTGTGGTGAACAGGGCCACCTCTGGCTGGTGACTGGTCACCAGCAGTGTTCCTCAGGGATCAATTCTAGGGCCAGTTCTGTTCAATATATTTCTCAGTGATCTGGATGCAAGAGTTGAATGCACCATGAGTAAGTTTGCTGATGATTCCAAACTGGGAAGTGCTGGCACTCCCGAGGGACAAGAGGCTTTGCAGAGGGATCTGGGTAGCTTGGATCATTTGGGCACACATCAATGGCATGGAATTGAACATGGATAAATGCCAGATTCTGCACCTAGGAAGGTTTAATGGCAGGCACAAGTCTAAATTGGGTGAGGAGTGGCTGGAGAGCAGCCCTGCAGAAGAGGTCTGAGGGTGCTGGCTGGCAGGAGGCTCAATGGGAGTCAGCAGTGGGTGCCCAGGCAGCCCAGGAGGCAAACCATGTCCTGGGATGGATCAAACACAGCTTCACCAGCCACTCCAAAGGAGGATCATCCTGCTGTACTTGCTGTTGGTGTGGCCTCATCCTGAATGTTGTATGCTTCTGGGCCCCACAATTTCAAAAGGACGTGGAGGTCCCTGAATGCATCCAGAGGAAGGCACCAAAGCTGTGGAAGGGGCTGGCAGGGTATCCTGTGAAGAGCAGCTCAGGACTGGGGTTTTCTTGTTTGGAGAGAAGGAAGCTGAGGGACAATCTCACTGGTCTCTAAAACTGTCTGAGGCGAGGAAGGAGAAAAGGTCCCTCTTTTCCCTGGGACCCAGTGCCAGGTCATGTGGGAATGGCTCAAAGCTGTGCCCCTCAGAAGAGGGTCAGACTTGACATGAGGAAGCATTTCTTTACTAGTGGGTGATCAAACCCTGGAACAGGCTCCCAAGAGAGGTGGTCAATTCCCCAAGCCTGTCAGTGTTTAAAAGACATTTGGACAATGCACTTAACACCATGCTTTTTATTTTGGTCACCCCTGAAGTATTCAGGCAGTTGGACTTGATGATCATCCCTTATAACTCAGTTCTTTGATTCAATTCTATTTGATTCAATTTGATTTGATTTGATTTGATTCAATTTGATTTGATTTGATTTGGCTTTTGTTGCTTCCTTCTCCTTTCCTTACCACTAGATGCTCAGAATGTCTTTTCTTCCCAGCCCTATTCTAGAAGATGGAATGGAATGGGCAGTTGTGTCCCAGCCTGGGCATTGGCTCTGTCACTTTATAGGAAGGAGGCATGTACCTTTTCACGGGAGTGAGAGCTGTGCATCACCTTGAGAGCATTTGATCACCTGAACATATTTGCAAAAAGTACATGGAAACTGTATTTTTTGAAAGTCTTCTGTGTTTATCCAGCTTAGCTGGGCTTCCACAGGATGGCAAACCCCCACATCTCTGACACTTAGATCAAAGATCTAGGCTTTGAGATCAATCTCTCAGTCAGGGGCAGGAGGTGCTTCAGAACTTAATGGTTACAAACTGTTTGATGTTAGCAATACATGTTCATTTCCCTGGGGATTTTTTTTCCTCCTTGTACTCAGGTGTAGAAATACCTGAGCCATTCCCCTTGGAAAAACCTGTTAAAACACAAGATCCAGAGAACAACAGTGCTCCATCAGAGCTGAGGTCTATCTGGCCCAAAACACTGTCTCCAAAGTGGCCAGCCATCAATGTCTACAGGAGAGCACATGACCAGAGCAGGTCTTCTGCCGGGCTCCTGGCTGTGCTTATAGGCTGCCCTCCCCCCTCCACCCCCCACTCCTGCCCAGGGCTCCAGGGTCATATTCCAGCTCAGCCTGAGTGATGCTGTAAGTGTCTCTGACACTGCAGAGCTCTGGTCTCCTGGATAGAAGACTCAGATGTAAGTCTGAGTACTCTGTCATGCAGAACTCTGAGCATAACATAGCAGAACCATTCCATTCCATTCCATTCCATTCCATTCCATTCCATTCCACTCCACTCCACTCCACTCCATTCCATTCCATTCCATTCCATTCCATTCCATTCCATTCCATTCCATTCCATTCCATTCCATTCCATTCCATTCCACTCCACTCCATTCCATTCCATTTCCTGTGCTCACCATGAGTCAAATAATGATGAGACTGTTATTTGCCTGAAATACAAAAGCTTTTTCATCTTCAAAAACATGTTCAAGCACACAAATCTGGAAGATTACAAAGGGAAATGGTATTTTATTTTTATATCTGAATTTAGGTTATGTAATTTTTTTTTTTTAGTTTTTCTGAATTTTTTTCATAGCTGATGCTTGCAAGCATTAACACAATGCACATGTAGCCAGGAGCAAGCTGGTGCATTCTTCACTTTGTCACTTTGAAAAAACATCCCTTGCAGTCTAGCAAAGAAAAGCTACAGAGGCACAGAGAGCAACAGCAGGAATATGGGCCAAGCAGTCCCTGTTTCCTGAAGAGTGGGGAATGAGAAGAATGAGGATTCGTACTGACCGCATACAAAAGAAGAAAGCAAAGAGGTGTGTGGTACCATGGGATATTATCCAAAGTAAGACACATATGTATGACAAGCACAATTTTTGCCTTCCAAAATGTGCTCCACTGTGCTTCTTGGCCAAGGATGAATGAAATGTGCTCTTGTGCCCACCCCACACCTGTATTGTCCTCTGGAAGAGCTGAAAAATGGCAGTAAGGCATTTGGCATCCAAGCCTCCAGATGGGGCAGCAAGCCTGGAGCCCTTCCAAGCAAGCAGGGAAGGCTTCCAAGGCTGTTCACCAGAAGCAAGAACCCCTTGGAAAATGGAGCAGAGGTCCAATGAAGAGCAGAGCTCACTCTTGCTCCAAGCCTGCAGTGGCAGAAGTGTCAGAGGGCACCAGTAGTCCCTGGGAAGTGCAAGGGCAGCAGGCAGCAACACAGCTGTAAGGGCCCAGAGGAGCCCTGGCAAGGGGCCATGCTCAGTGCTGCAGACAAAGGCAAGAAAACCTGCTAGAGACACTTGCTAGCCCACCATGGGAGGTAAAACCCTTCCTCCCTCCAGCCATAGGGCACAAGAGGCCATCTTCGAGGTGCATAAGCAGCCTGGAAGGAAAGGACTGGAGAGCCCTGAGGAGTGGTCATGTTTGATGCTGAAGGGGAAGGCAAAAAACCCCATAGACTAGTGCCAATATGCACTGGGGAAAAGTCCTTCCTGATCTCAGTGCTAGCAAATGGAAATTCCCTGAGTGTGTGAGCAAGACCAGCCTCTTCAAAGTACAGACTGGTCACATCTCCCAGCAGATTCCCAAGCCTTATTCTCCCTCAGCCTGGAGCCATAGACTACATTTTTGGCTCAAAAGCCAAAATGTAATCATATGTATTCCATTGGCTAGAACGAACAGTGCCAAGAGACCACTATGGAAATAACATAGGCTTTGAAGAACAAGGGGGAGAGGTGTGGTGGAAATGCTGGTTATTTTCAGACCTAGAACATTTGGATTCATGCCCAAAGCACAGTCAGGCAAACTTCCAAACTGTAAAACAGCCCATTGTTGCTATCTCCCTCACATCCCCTTTTCCCATTGAAGCTAAGCTGCCCAGTTGGCTGTGTTTGTATGGGATCCATCCACAGGGTAAAACTTTCAAAGCTCCTTGGTGACCTAAATCTTTCTGAAAGTTATTTGCGCACCTCCATTAATGGGGAAATGTTCAGAACTTATATAAAAGCCTAGTAAGTCTCTTCCTTTAGGATTTAGTATTTTGAGCCTTGAAAGAGGAAGGAAGGTACTATGCTTGTAATTTTCTATGTTGGTGCAAAATGGATATGTACATTCAGACTATGTAAATAAGGGCATATCTGATTGTAGTGATGCGAGAGGTGAAAGACAAGGTTTTGGTTTCCTCGGCGTGAACATGCTTTGTTTCCTCACCATTCTTTGCAATACACCAAGGAACATTTGCTACTATACTGCTAATGGTGAGGTTTTCCTTTTGGAAAGAAGTACTGAATTGGTTTGTGTTGTTAACCATCATTTTCCTTGCGCTTCAGTAGCTTTTTTCTTTCCTTGGACTTCACCCTTGCTGTTTTTCTTGGAAGTGTTGACAGCCCTCTCAGCTGTTGTCCTGCCTTGCTAGTTGTCTTCTTATTCCATAGGCCCTCCATGCCCTTACTCAACTGCTTCAGTTTTTGTTTGCCTTCACCTCAGATGGAATTTCTCCAACTTGAACCTGAGGAATGAGAAATGTCCACAGTGGTATAGGTGAGTTTTCACCAGGACTTTGCACAATGTGTGCCTTTCCTACAAAAACATCTTGCCTGATGAGCAAGAAGGCACTGTACTATTTTTTTATGTTTAGGTGGAGCATGAGTGACTCTTGTCATACATACTTTTGTTACCGATTGGTGTAGAATTTTGTAATTTTAATTCTGAAGTTATAGGTTGGAAAAATATAGAGCACATGCTCAGTGAGCAGTGGTCACACCTAGGAGGCAGGAAGCTTTTGGGATTGAGGTGATTTTTGGTGTTACAATGAGCAATTGCTAGTTCAGCAACCAATATATCTCTTGTGTGCAGATGCTCTGTGATTTTTTAGCTATAGGGCACCATTTAGTTCCATACTGGCAGTGATTAACAACTGAGCCTGCCTGTGGTGTCTCCACTCTGCTTCACCCTCCACTCTATTTCTTCTAAGGTCAGCTCACAAAACTTCCCCAGTGTTTCCAACAAGTAAAGGTGCAGGCTGTGTTTGCTCAGGGAGCAGATTCCTTACATGCCAATCACATTCTGCCCTGAAAGTTTCCTTACCATTACAACCTCTCTTAGGATGTGAATATAACTTTAGTTTCAATAATCTTTCTCCAATTATTCCATACTGTGTGACCTGTTCATGCCTCCAGCAACATCTGCCTACTCCTATATTTTCAGATTGGTGCAGAAATCCATGTCCAGTCACTTTTGCAATGGACATCTCCTCCTAGAAAAGGAAATACCCACAGCCAGAATTAACTGAACTTCCATTTTAGAAGTTTCCTTGGAGAAAGTGCCAGTCATTGAGAAACTCAAGAGGTGAAACACTGGTGGGTCAATGTGACACCGTTTGTGGTACTGCTGTCTGTAGGGATAAGCTTTACTCTCCAGGACTGTGAATAAAGGTCACTAAATTTTAAAGTAAATCCTGTGCATATTTGGTAAACAGGAAGGTTGTTGCTGATCATGCTTGTGTGGGTAAGGATGTGGCTGGCCAGATGGCCATTCAACCCAAACGGCCATTGTTTCTCTGTAAGAGTCCCTACCCACCTATAAGACAGCTGCCAAAAAGGAATTAATTTTTTCTTTTTGCCCACCTGAAACCACATGAGATTGTCAATATGATAAAATTACTGATGATATTATTCATATATAAAGGAATTTCATTGTCTGGGTTTTTTAAAATTGATAAATGGTGCCTAAAGGGGGCTAAGGAGAGCTCAAGAAGAACTTTCTACAAGGGCTTGTAGTGAAAGTACAAGAGGAAGTGGCTTTAAACTGACAGAGAGTAGGTTTAGATTAGAAATTAAGAAGAAATTCCTTACTGTGAGGGTGATGAGACAGTAGAACATGTTTCCCAGGGATGTGGATGCCTCATTCCTGCAAATGGTTGTTATGCACAGAAACAAACTGCAACTTAAGGCTTGAAGAATGTCCAAAATTAGTAGTAAAAGAATGTGGAAATAAACTGCATAGTAATCAGGAAATTAAACTGAGAGCTTGAGGGTATAAATTCAGAAGATTGAAACTTTGTGACTTTTATGGTGGGGCAGTGCTGGTTTAATGAATGGAGAGACTCCAAGAGGGTAGATTTAGATTAGATATTAGGAAGAAATTCTTAACTGTGAGGGTGGTGAGGCACAGGCAGAGGTTTTCCAGAGAAGCTATGGATGCCCCATCCCTGAAAGTGTTTGAGGCCAGGTTGGGTGAGGCTTTAAGCAATTGCCCTGCCCCTGGGAGGAGGTTTGGAACGAGATGATCTTTAAGGTCCCTTTGAACCCACACTGTTCTGCGATTCTATTTTATATATATATATATATGTATGTATGTATATAATTTAAGTACGTGCTGAGTTTAAGCACTTTGTAACTGATTACTAGTAACACTCTAAAAATCTAATTCAAGATAGGAGAGTGGATGTTGAACCAATTATTTACACAAAGTCAAAATGTGTCTCACTAGCAGAGCAAATGTAGAAGCTTCTTTTGGCTCAGTAGATGATAGAGACACTTAAAAGTCCATATCACTAAACACATTTGTATTATTTAGAAAATAACTTACTTTTCTGCACCCTTTCCTATGTTATCTGACTCCTGTACCTCTGTACCAATACAGTTCCACAGGACAGTGAACAGTTATTCCAGCATGGAAGATTGTGGATTAATATTATCTGTCACGAGTCTTCTGGATTTTTGTTTAGGAAAAGATGTTGGAAAGGGAGACAGGCAAGTTACAAGAGTTCTTACAAAGCTGAAATGTAAAGTTATTCCCTATTTCTCTTTAAAAGGGAGAAATAGGGAATAACTTTAAAATAACTTTAAGAGGGAGCTGGGTTAAATACAGGTTCTAAGTAATTAAAATTGCTACAATTTAGTTTCTCAATCTTGGTACACAGTACTTATATGCTTTAATTTTTTCCATGAACAAGAGTAGACCTCAGTGAAGACACAGTCTGGCTGCTTAATAATATGGAATAACGGTGCTGGAATAACGGTGCTGCATTATTGCTGAGGTGCTAGCAGAGGTGAAAATTCTGGGCAGGCTGATTGTTTCCATGACGCTGATTATACCATCCAACATCCAACATGCCTGACTGGACACATGTTTTGCACTGGACTGTTCGCTGAACTGGTTCATGCTAGCAGAGACAACTTTGAAACACAGTGTATAGTTACAAACAGCCTGCTTGTTTCATGACCCAGCTGACAACACAAGAAAGATTTTAGATCCATAGACACTTTGCATATTGAACTAATAGTGGTAAGAGCCCAAGTGACCTGAAAACATGGGTTTCTGTTCATAGATTTGGCATTCTTAATTTTGAAGAGCTTCTGGTACTTAGTCCAACAATGCAACTCCGTTACGAACAACATGTGTCCCCTCAAAATTTGCTTATTTTCCCCAATGATCCACTGCAGCCAGGAAACACTTGGCACCATGATAGTTCCTCGGCAAAGCACACTTCCCTTCCAGTTCCCCATGCAGCTAAGTGCAAGAACATGCTCCTCCCAGCCCAACTCCCCACATTTTTTATAGTGGGCATGACATTCTATGATCTGGAATATCCCTTTGGGCAGTTCAGATCAGCTGTCTTGGCCATGCTCTCTCCCAGGTCCTTGTGCAGCTCCTCACTGGCAAAGCACGGGAACTTGAAAAGCCCCTGGCTCAGGGTAAGCACTGCTCGGCAAGGACTGAGCCATCAGTGTGTTATCAACATCAGTTTCATGCTGAATCCAAGCCCACAGTACTGCACTGGTTACTAGGAGGAAAATTAACTCAATCCCAGATGAAACCGGAACAAAGAGCAAGGTGCTCTACAAGCCCCAGATGTGAAGAAAGCAATAAGGGATGCTTTTACCTTATCAAAGACACTGAAACCCGATGGTAAAATACTGTCAGTAAGAAAGCCATACTTTATTAGTCCATCTATTCCCAAAAGTAAAGCCTCCTGTTTTAACTATGTCTCATGCTCATCTCGGCTTTTTCTCATTTAGGATGTTGATATCCCTTCCTGTGACTGGGAATCAGGAAGAATTAGCCCAGATATCCTCAGCATGAACTTCCTTGACACTATAAGTGACAGTTGTTCAAGCAACTGTACCAGCCGCTTTGGGACATGGAAGGCAGCTATAAAAGTTAATTCTCCTGACTCTCCTGTAGACTCGGAGGAGTCTCTTTTGCCTGTACACCTGCACACCTGGTCTTTGCTCCCATTGTTCTGCTTGGAGACATCTGATGGGAAGAGCTGAAACTGAATTTCGCACACAGGAAGGAGAGGAGACAGGGCTAAGGCACTCTCAAGTCACTGTGACCTGCCAAAGCAGTCTCTTGCTGTTGACACTTGCTCCTGACCTGAACTGCCCAACAGTATAAGCGAAAATATTACTTAATATGTTACTGTTAAATGTAACCTCTTGAGGTGTCTAAACAAATATTTAACTCTCATATGACAACAAAATTACTTTCACTAAATTTCTTGATGACCTCTAGTTGGCGAAGTACTAATCTTCAAATACATTCCCAAAGAAAATAACTAATCCATTGGATTTGATTACTTTTATCTAAGAAAACCTGACTTTTTAATTTGCTTACTCTTCTTCACATTGTGTGTTTCTGACTTCTCTTCACTCTGTTGTCCTCAAACCCACTTATTTTTATATTGTGAAATTGTTGTTGACTCAGAGGAAAAGTGAATACATACTTTGCTCCTCCCTCTTAACCTGACCCATTTTTGTTCTTCCAAATCCTCTTCTTGAACTGATTTTGCATGTTGCTGTCCTTGTTGGTTGGTTTGTTTGTTTGTTTTTGTTTGTTTTTGTTGTTGTTGTTTGTGGGGTTTTTTCCCCCCAAAGGAAGGAATTCAAAGCCTGGTCACCGGTTTCACTTTGGAAAGTCTTAGCCATGTGCTAGTGGCTGATGAACTCACTTCCAATGTCTACAGTTCAATGCCAGTTCCACACTGTGAAAATGTAACGTCCTTTCCCAAGAACGAGTGCCAACTTCACCTGATTGAAACACGACCCAGTTTGGCTGAGAACACTGTAGGATTTGGCAGCTGGCAATAGACAGGTAACAGATTTACAGCTAAATTTATCATGTGGGTATATTTAATTTTCCCCCTTTATAAAGTAGCTCCCATTTTTATCATATGATAGAAAATACTTTTGGTTGATCTCAAAAGTCATCTGGACACAACTCTGGGCGGCTGTCTCCAGATGGCCCTGCTTGGGAATGTGGGGTTGGACCAGAGAGTCTCCTGAAGTCCTTTCACACCTCAGCCATCCTGGAGTTCTGTGAAAATGAGGACAAATCCCACGGTTTTGCTGGAATGTTCAGCCATGGAAGACCCTTTCACAAATGTTTTCTCTGAACCTGTTGCTTAATCTCTTTAGCACATCCATTGTTAGAAACACTTTGCAATTATTGGGTCTGTAGCAATGGAAGTCTTATGTTGTTATGTGGGAGCCATTGTCATTTTCATACTGGCAGAACCATGTTCAATTACTTTACTTTATGAATTATTAGATAGAAGTTAATACCTTTATTTTAAATGCTACAACTAAACTAAGTGGGACATATCCCTCCTTGCACTGTGTAGTAACAATTTTTTATATTGTGGTCCATCTACTCAATAATTTATCTTTCATGGATGGCTGTCCCTGTTTTCTGTAAATGCTTTTACCTACAACCTTACTGTGTATACGCTGATGCTGAAAGTACAGGGCTAAGGAACTTACTAACAGGAAAAAAAAAGAACCAATTGCATTTCAATGTACTTATTGGACTGTTGACTACAAAGGTAAATAAATTTTGTGGCCACCGCTGCAAAAAATAAAAAAGGAATACTTTTCTGCCAAAGTGAATGTTTGATTTGTATTACTTTTTGAGAAGATACCAGTAAGTTTGCTGCTGTGGCCTTCACAGGCGTTGAGTGCACTGGTCAACACATTGGCCTGCGTCTGAGCTGTTGTAGACACCCAGTGAAAATGTATAGCTGCGCAGGCCCATAGCAAAATCTCCCTTGGCTTCCATTGATGAATGTTTCACTCACATGGTGAACATTTTGTGAATCTCTAGCTGAAGTCATTAGTATGTGAAGCCTTCGGAATGGCCTGAGCAAAGTCAGGTCACCTTGGTGGGAAGACTGAGAGCTGTGCCAGGAAGATGACAGGGATGCAGGGAGAAGGTCCTGATGTGCCAAGGATGGGGATCCAGCATAGTCCTATATGGGCTCTTGCCATGACTGGCCTCCTGCCGGCTCTAGTGGCAGAGCCACACCAGGGGTCTTGGTGGTGGAGAACCACCCATCCTGCTGCTGTGGCTACTTGTCTTGGTCCTTGTTGTATGGCTGTTGCCTGCCCACACAGGGGACTAGCTCTGTTTGCATCTTGTGTCCATCAGAAACCATCTGCCATCATGGGAAGAGCAAGAACTGTGTTAGCAGACAGGTGTGGAGAGGTCTGGCAGATAGAGCTTGCAGTGATGTGTCTTCCATCACACCTCAGAGCCCTCCAGTGCCATGGGTGTAGCAGTGCCACACTCCTGGATGGCATCGCCAGAGGGCCCCCATGCCCAAGCTCTGCCCCACGCCCCTGCTGGCCCAGGCGCCAGTGCCCCGACCCAGCCCTACCATGGCGACGGGTGTGTGAGCCCCGCCCACAGGAGCACCACCAATGGTGAGCCTTCCCACCAGGCCTCGCCTGGCCCATTGGCCACTGGGGGTGGGTGGGGCCTCTGGAATGCAGCACATGCAAATGAAGCTCCACTCATCATCCCATACGGATCAGTGCTGGGTGGTCACGTGGCAACCTGAAGTGATGGGCATGGTGTCATTAGGCTCCTCCCCAGGGTGACGTCACGGCTCTCGCGAGAGTGCTCAGTGCTGCCCCTTAGAGGTGTGAAGGGGCGCAGGTGAGCTCCAGGCTGGGCCCCACCCCCATCTGAGGTCCCGCCCTCAGCCCCGCCCATTCCCTCCGAGAAGCCAATGGGAGCGCCGGCCGAGTCTCTCCCCATTGGCTGGTCTCTTGGCATGCAAATGAGGCTCGACGTCACTTCCTCTGCCTGGTCGAGCGCCATTTTCTCTTTCTGGCGGTAGATGCAGCGCGGGCGGTGGTGCGGGCGGTGGGCGCTGAGGAAGGCGAGCGCGGGGCGAGGCGCGCGCGGGGCGTCCGGGCACGCACTGAGCGCGGCCGCGCCGCCGGGCCGGGAGGCGGGGCCGCGGGGCGGGGCCGCGGGAGCGGCGGGAGCGGCGTCAGCTCCGGGGGCAGCGCTGGGGGCAGAGCCGGAGCCGTGAACGGCGGGTGGTGGCGGTGCGGGATCGCGGCGGGCGGCGGCGGCCGCCGCAGGAGGAGGAGGAGCGGCGGGGGCTCCCCCTGCAGTCCGGCCGGGTACGTGCGGCGGGGTGGGGCGGAGCGGGGCGGAGCGGGGCGGAGGACGACGAACGCCCTGGTGGCTGCGCGCTTTCGGCTCGGCGGGCGCTGCGAGCTCGGAGCGGCTTCCGCGAGCTGCCGGGGAGGGAGGGGACGGGCCGGGTCCAGCCTGGCCCCATCGGGTGAGGCGTTCTACACGGGGACGCACCTCCGCTGCCTCGCCGCCGCTGCGGGCTGTGAACAGCTCGCTATCACCGCGCTTCTTGCGTATTGGGTATTTAATTCCAGGTCGCACTTCAGCGATGGAGTGTCTAAGGAACCAGCTTAATAGCTTGCTTTGAAGTCTGTGGACCGATAATTTTAATTACTTTTAATTAATCGCTGTAATTTGAAACAGTTAGTGGCGAACTGTAGCGTGGGCAGGAATGGCACAGGTACAGAACCAGCACTTCTTCACCGATTAATGGAATCAGCTAATGGAATTGCAGTTAATGGGATGCAAAATTGCGTTGAATATCCTTGTGGTGCCTCAGTAATGCATACGTTTAGAAAAAAAGTTTATGAATAATGTAAACAAACACAACCCACACAGTGCAAGCCATGAAAACCATTTGTGTGCACTTGCTTTGCAGTCGAGAGCAGGTAATGGGGAGTTCCAGGTGTCCTGGTTTGTAAATGGAATAAAAGACACTGACTCCTGCTGCAGGGGTTCAGAGTCCTGTACTGTCGAGTTTATGGACAACTCACTTTCAGCTGATAAAATTCTGACGGCTAAATTACTCAGAAGGGATTGGCTGTTGCCGTGAACAGTTTTCTGTCAACCTGTCGTTATTAAAAACAGTTTAATTAAATACTTAAAAAGCCTCTTAGGATATTGAATCTATATTCCAGAAATCTTAGTGCTTCTTTTAATAAACTTTCTCTTTAATTTTGATCAAAAAAAGGAATTTCTTTAGCATAATATTTAGAGGAACTGGGTAAGAAATAAAGTATGCAATAAGCTGTAATAAGACCCATTATAAGGTACACTGTCTATGATAAGGTTTTATAATTTCCGTGATTTGTTTCATGGAAGTTTCATAAGAAACATCTCCCACAAATTACAGCAAATCTTTAGCAACAAGGAAGAGTGCACACAGTTTTGCCTTATGTTTTTCTATAGGGAACTCCTGGATTTGGGCTAAATCTTACTGAGTGCTGGTGGAACTGTTTTGTGTTTGAACTCTTTAGTCCTTCTGAAACCTGTTGCACAGCCCTGAGGTTTTTCTTTTTTTTTTCAGTTCTGTCCCCTTTCTCACTTGTTAAGGTTTTGGTTTATTTGTGGTGTGGACTGTTGTGTGCATTTGTAAAGTGCAAATTTTGGGGTCACACCAAGCTGACAAGTGCAGTACAAATGTAGTGGTACTTCATCTTAGAATAGCTGCTCGGGGTGTGACTTCTGCTCACATACACATGGGGTTGACAGATCCTGCAGGATTTGAGTGGGCTCTGTGCAAGTACTTACACCACTTAGGATGAACTTGGATCCTGCCGGATTCAGGTTCTGGCCATTGCCCAGAAAGGACTCTCAAGGAAGTCAAAGCATTTGTGTGAGTTAGTGCATTAGGAAGGCTCCATGAGTTTAGATGATGTCCCTTCATATTAGTGTTACTTCATCTCTTCTTACCTGTTGTGGATAGCAAGGACTTGCTTGTGTGTTAATGAACCATCACAACAGTTAGCTGAACATCACCACAGTAGCTGAAGTTAGTGATCTAAATTTGCTTTGATTTTTTAGGTGAAATGCAGGCTGTTGTGCTGCATCTTCATTTATGCCATCACATACCTTACTGCTCTTCATTGTGTTAGCAGCAGTTGAATGATGGGCATCTTGGTGTTGGGCAAAATGATCTTTTTAACAGGTATGTGATTTAAAGCTGTGAAAAGAGCAGAATTATTGTGACCCTAAGAGGTCTATGATTTGAAATGCCCCGAGTTTTCTGATACAGCTGGACAAAGAAGAGTTAATATTTTTTCTTACCTGAGATTCCTGTTAAGTTGCCCTTGGATAGAAATTTGAATATAAGACTATAAAGAAGAACTACTTTGTTGACCAGAACTGCTCTTCGTAAGTTTTATTGGAATATATTTTAAATTACAACAGAGTAAATAATGAACAAGAAAAGCATCCATTCTAATCAGTCGACTTTTTTTCTTTTGGAAGCTTTCTTCCCTCTCCCTCCATAGGTTGGATAAGCTTTGATGGTGCCGACGTACTTGTAAATCCAGTTAGGTGTCTTTCAGAAGGCAGAGACAAGAGTCCAGGAAGTTGAACTGACCATGTAATATGTGGTTAGCACATACCCAGGTGTGACTTCTTAGAGGACTTGTAAGATTATCAAAACCAAAACAAGATTGATGAGGGTAAAATGTGGCATTGCCAAGTCAAACTCGCATTCTCCTAGGCAGTTTCTTAGTGTGCCTGTCCTCCTAGCTGCTCTCTGCCATCCAATATTCTTGTTCCTTGTATTCCTAGAATCAGATCACATGCTTTCATTTCACTTTAAAGAGTGATGCAGTTGTCCTTGTTTTCTGAACTACTGAATTGTCAACTTCTAATTAGTTTACTATAATGAAAATAATTCTTTATTGGTGCTTGTCAGTTCTGATAACTGCTGAAATACAGGTTGGTCAGCAAACCTTTCAAAATACTCCAACCCAAATGTTCCAAACCTATAAACTTTTATAAAGGTCCTATAAAAGGTACAAACCTTTTAAAAAGATCAAAGTCTTAAAAAAAATCTCTTTATCAGTTATTGATGACAGTTACTAGATAAAATTTACAAAAGCTAAGAATGGTTTAATTTCCAAGGTGGGAAGTATCAAAGGACAAAGTTCCGTAAGTCTTTCATAATTTCCCTGCTCAAAACAGTTCTTTGAGCAACAGACTAGAGAAGGCCAACCACCTAGGAACACATCTGGAGATCTTGCCTCTGTACGAATTATCTGGTGTCTAAAAGGGTTACGTTACGGCCGTTTTCTCTGGATCTTTTAACATGCATCTTTCCCTGAAAACTCTAGAAATGCCTGATTATGTTGGTGGCTGGTGCTGGAAGTATTTGCATGCCCACTGAAGGCGCATATGTACGTCTTCCTTGTGCCAGATCCATACCAACTCTATTTTAATTTGCTTGCAAATGCCTACTTCCTGTAGGAACACAAACTGAAGTGGTGTGGATTTCATGTAAGGAAAAAAGCTCTCAGTGTGAACACAGTCTGTCACTGGAGGAGGTTGCCCAGAGAGGCTGCCAAACCTGGCTGGCCAAAAGAGTGCCCTGGCTGCAAATAATGGTTGAGCTTGCTTGTAGGAAGCTGGACTGGGTATCCTCTGGAGGCTCCTTCCAAGGTAAATGAGAATGGTTCTAAGTAGAATGAATAGAAACCTGGCATTTTGTGATGACTTCTCACTTTGAAGAGGTGCAGTGTTAGTGTTTTTAGCTTTTTTTTTTAATGCAGAGAAATGATAGTAAAAGATAGTTTGTAAACTAGTGTCTTTGACTGTTATGGTACTGTGCAGACTGTTACTGTGTCTTTTAGGCTAGTACTGCTGGAAGAGGAGAGTTGCATTAGTGGTCTTTGAAAAGCCAAATATAGTTAGTTGGCTGTTACAGTCTATGATAACAAATACAGAAATGAAAGGAACCTGTAGTGTTTAATAAAGCTCCACTGTGTGTATCTTTATGGAAATGTTACCTGAACAAGCAACAAATGCAGGAACGGCTTGATGGATAAAATACCTGAGCAAGAATTGAATGGCCATCTTAGAACTGAATTTGAGATATCAGCTGCTAAAACGATTCTTTGGTTTTGCTCAAAACTTCCCTTGGTTCTGTTTATGAAGTTGCACTGAGTCTGAAAACTCAGCGCAACTTATCAGGTTTTTTGAAAACACCAATTAAAAGAAGTGAAGATAAATTTTTGTCTTCTGTATAGGCAGCATGATAAAACAATTGGTAACCCCAATTTGGTTTTACTGTAGTCCTTTCACGCTGAATTTGCTGGTTAAGAATGGAATGTGAACCAACAAATGTGTGCAACCAAAATGCAAACTAAAGCTTGAAGAATGTCCAAAATATAAGAAAAATAAATTATTAGTGTGAAAATGTGGATAATAAACTGCATAATAATCAAGAAATTAAACTGAAAGCTTGAGGAAATAAGCTTGGAAGTTTGATCTTCTGTGACCTTTATGGTGAGGCAGTTCTGGTTTAATGGATGGAGAGACTCCAAGAGGGTAGATTTAGATTAGATAGTAAGCAGAAATTCTTAACTGTGAGGGTGGTGAGGCACGGGTCTAGGTTTTCCAGAGAAGCTGTGTATGCTCCATCCCTGAAAGTGTTCAAGGCTGGGTTGGGTGGGGCTTTGAGCAACCTGGTCTAGTGGGAGGTGTCTCTGCCTGTGGGAGGTGGTCTGGAGTGACCTAACCTAACCTAAACCATTCGGTCATTCTGTGATTCTGGTGTGAGATCCTTTAAAATCCTTACTCCCAGGAAGGTTGTTTAAATATCTGCTGAATAACACTCCACATGATTGCACATGGTGGCCTTTGGATTGACGACCAACTGCTTGTAAACTGGAAAATAATTGATATTCAAATTTTTTCTGTTGCGGTGGGGGTTTTGGTGTGTTCTTCCTTCTCCTGGATTAATAATTTCAGGTTGATTAATAATTTTATTTCATTCTTTCTCTTGCATTAATAATTTCAGAATGATTACTGGTTATGAAAACTGTTGAGGTACATGGATATTGCATACTGCAGTTTTTAGACTGTTTCTTATTTGTGAGCTAGACATGCCTCAACAAATGCATGCTTCACCTTTTTCAGTAGCATCAGTGTATGAGTTGAAAGACTGAGATGGGGGAACTTTTTCCAGTGGAGCCTAATGTATTGAACCATATCTTCTTCTGGCTAATCTGGCCGTGGTGGTGTCCAGGCAGCTCTGTTGTTACCTGCACTGGACCGTGGGGTTGATGTGCATAACTTGTCACGGGGTACTCAAAGCTTTAACTAGAGACTCTGCAAATTCCTAGTGGACTTTGCTTTGAAAAGCGTATTTTATGTCAAAATTTTAGTCATTGCATTTTTAGAGAATGCCAGACCAGTTACTCTGATTTATTCCATTCTGTATAGGTTCCTGTTCTACACCCACCCCAATGGTATCAGAATGTGTTCTGGACTTTTGGTGATAAAAAACATTAGAAAACAAGACTAGCGTCTGTCAAATGGGGTTCTCTCTCCATTTCTCTCTACACACCTTTCCTTTTGGGGGAGAAGAAGCGAAGAATAGTATGTGAGTTGTTTGAATTTTAATTATAAACCCCTCAATTGTATGTTTTGTACATAAATTAAGGTTTAGAAGGGATTACATACAGACTAGAACTTTTTTTGTATGGTTGGTGGGGTTGGTGGGGTTTTTTTGGGTTTGTTTTTTGGGTATTTTTGTTTGATTAGTTTTTTGGGGTATTTTTTTGAGGGTTTTTTTTGGGGTGTTCAGCTTGTAGCTGGTGCCTTATGTGCAAGGGGATTTTGCAGCTATTTGCATGAAAGTCTTATGATTCAAAGTAGAGCTTTTGTGTTGGCAGGGAGCTTGCTTTCTTTGGTAAAGTACAGCTTTTCAAGACATTTGAGAATGTCTCTGCTGAAGTACTGTCTGGAGATTTCCTTTATTTCTATTTTTTTTTTTTTTTTTGCTTTTTCCTGTTCAAACATGTCCTGGATGGATAAATTGTATAGCAATGAGGACTAAGATGTTGTTAATGCTCCTGGATCCTCTGTCTGCTTTATAAGTACCAAGTACTGGAGAAGCTTGCAGTGACCTTTTTCAGTCCAGGCTTAGGGTTAGGTTTTGAATTCTGTGTCCATTGTAGTTTCTTAAAGCGCAGTCTAAATTGCATCTTGCTGTAATCTAGGAAGGAGTTGACAAAGGCTGACATACTTCTAAAGCTTGGCCTGTGGGGATACCTTACAGGTTTACTAAACTAGAAAATTCTGCAAGAAATCTAGATTTTACTAGCAATCATATTTTAAGCATGTACATGCATGACAGCAAACAAAATTATCAAAGAGACCTCTCAATGCTAATATTCAATTTGAAAGGTGTTGAATTTCTCCTTCCTAAATTATAATGATAGTAATTTTCTGAATAGAACTTCATAAAATTCTGGTGTTTATGTTCTTCTACAAAAACCCTACAAAAGCAGTATTTCTGCTATGTAGATACAAGGAGATCTGAAAGAAAAATTTGGAATTTTCTGTAAATAGAAGAAATGTAAAGAATTTTTTTGCCCCCCCAAATTAGATTCTGTTTCCTTTAAAATCAATTGAGCGATCTACTGGGAAATATTAATGAGCCCACTTCTTTGGCTTAAGGATTTTGGGTTTTCATATTTAAGGAATGGCATCCTGGCTCATCAGCAACAGTGTGTCCAGCAGGACTGGGGCAGTGATGGACCCTGCACTTAGCGCTGGTGAGGCCTCACCTCAAGTCTTGTGTCCAGTTTTGTGCCCCTCAGTACAGGAAAGACATTGAGGAGCTGGAGTGAGTTCAGAGAAGGGCAGTGAAGCTGCGTAAGGGGTCTGGACAAGTCCAGTAAGGAGCGGCTGAGGGAGCTGGGGGTGTTTAGCCTGGAGAAAAGAAGGCTCAAGAAAACCTTATCACTCTCTGCAACTGCCTGAAAGGAGGGTGTAGCTAGATGGGGGTCGATCTCTTCCCCCAAGTAACAAGTGATAGGACACAAGCAAGTTACACCAGGGGAGGTTTAAATTGAATATTAGGAAAAACTTCTTCAGAAAAGGGGTTGCCAAGCACTAGAATGGGCTGTCAAGAGAAATAGTTCAGTCCCCATTGCTGGAGGCATTTAAAAGACGCGTGGATGTAGAGATGAAAGGCGTGGTTAATGGTGCACTGACTGTGTAGTGGGTTAATGTTTGGACTCGATCTTAGGCGTCTTTTCTAACCTAGATATTTCTATTCTATGACTTATCAGATTTTAATTCTTATTTTAACACTGTTAAATGGAAGTGCCTATGTTCGAGTATTTCCTTCCTTTTTTAGTTCTTTTTTATTTTTCCTCTTCTCTTTTTTTCTTTTTTTCTTTATTTTTGGTTGTTGTTTTCTTTTCCCCAGGAGAAGTGCAAAATGTTTCAAATTCCTGTTCAAAATCTTGATAATATAAGGAAGGCTCGAAAAAAGGTGAAGGACATTCTTGTGGATCTTGGGCTTGACAACTGCAGGGAATTGTTGAAGGTAAAGCATTTGAAAGAATGTAAAGCAATCTGAAATGTAAACTCTTGCCAAATGTTTCACTTTGTGGTGTATGTGTGGTGCTCCTCTGCCATAGATGTTTTTGGGGGGGTCCTTACTTCAGGGGTTACTCATTACTGACTGCTCATACCCAGGACAGGAATTCAGCGTGTTAGTATATAACAGTGCAAGAGATTGTATTTCTTAAAAAGACATGTCATAGATGGTGCTATTTGTGTGCCATGCAGCAACTTTTTTCAATTCTTTTAAAATCTCAAGCAGATGAGGACTTGAGTCTCCTCAAAGACATCCCATCACATATCAGGGGCAAGCCTCTGAAGGGACATACAAATCAACAGCTTTTCTGAAAATGGATAAACGTTTTAACTTTGTATCTGGTGGAAAATACCAAAATGGTCTTACTGAGTCTTAGTTTGGTGCTGCATCTTAAAAAGTATATGCAGGTGTACTGGAGTGATTAAGATAAACCTAGTAGCACTGTTGCCACTTTCAGAAGAAAATTCTGTGCATCAGTCAGGAAGAATGCACACCATCAGATTAGCTTGCCTAATACCAGAAAAGGTGCAAACACGGCAATGTACCTCCATTTCTTAACAATAGTGTATTTCAGTGAGCTGGTGCACAGGCTTTTTTTTTGGCTGTTGAGTATATTTAGAACTTGACATTGACCAAAGTCAAGAGGTTGATTGCTTCTGTATGGCAGTACTGAAATAGGTTTAACACTCTATAAGGGTTCTGTTGTGTCTTTCTGAAACTCTGTAAGTAATTTGAAAAAAAATGTTCAAGACTACATGCATAATTGACTTTGGAACAGTCTTTGTTACTGCGGTTGAACAGTGTTGTATATATCTAAATGTTGTAATAGCTCAAGGAAAATTATAATGTCTAGTAATTTCCATTTACTTGCTGTTTTTCTTTTGTTAATGTTGTTCTGTAATCACACTTCTAATTCAGAAGCTGGGTCTGTCTTGACCATTTGAAGTAGGAAAGTTGTTTTGTATTTGGTTGGGTTTTTGGGGGTAGGTATAATGTGTGTTTAGTTGGTTTTGCTTCATTTTTAATAATGTGGTGGTGGTAAACTGGGCAGGCATTTCCACTGTGGAAAAACCTCTATGAGATTTATGGTCAAAAATACCATATTAGGGGTGTTTTGCAAATAATTCTCCCACAACCAAGTTCATAATTTCAGTTTGTTTTTTCCATGTAATCTGTGGCTCATTTTGGTGCAACTTCAGCAGTAGGAAGAATGGTTTTCATAGCTTGACTTGGTTCATATGATGATGGTATTTCTTTTTAGTAGCATGAGATGTGTGAAGTTTTAATACTTAGAATCATAGAAGGGCCTGGGTTTGAAGGGACCTTGAAGACCATCTACTAAGAAGTACCTAAAGTTTGTTTGTTTTCTCAAATATTGAGATTACTTTCTGGGCTCTATTTGAAGGGGCTGGACAATGTAAGAAATGGATTGAAATACGATGTGCTAATGAGGCCTTAAGTTTCAGCTTTCATGATCTGCATCTGGTCTTAAAAGTAGTCTTGCACTGTTGTTATAAGGCATGATAATGGACAACAGTGAGGAAGATGAAGGAATATCATGTATGACTAGTACCTCTCTGTTGCTTAGAGACCAAATAGATTCGTTTTTAGGGTAATTGATTTCTGCTAGGAAGAAAACATGACCATTTTGGCTGGAGTACTAGTTTGATTCTCCAAGTAGTGTGTTTAGGTAGATGGTAAGGTCAGAGGTTTTCCTTGAGTAAACTGTTTCAGCTTCTCTAACATGCTGTGATCTTTACGGCCATGAGGGTGATCAGAGGGCTGGAGCACCTCTGCTCTGAAGCTGAAGACATGCTGAGAGAGCGGGGCTTTTCAGCCTGGAGAAGAGAAGGCTTTGGGAAGACTTCATTGCAGCCCTGCAGTACTTGAAGGCGGCTCATAAAAAGAAGGAAGAAGGACTTCTTATGTGGACAGATAGGGACAGGACAAGAGGCAGCAATGATGTAAACTGAAAGAGGGGAGATTTAGATTAGATGTTAGGAAGAAATTCTTTATTCAAAGGGTGCTGAGGCAGTGGCACTGTTGCCGAGAAGAGCTGTGGATACCCCATCCCTGGCAGTGTTTAAGGCCAGGTTGGATGGGACCCTGGGCAATGTCGTTTAATGAGTGGCATCCCTGCCATGATGGAGGGGTTAAACTAGATGATCTGTACGGTCCTTTCCAACCTAAACCATTCCATGATTGTGTTCTATGATTCTGTGTCGTCATTTAAAATCTCAGCTTTTTATGTTTTTGTTATGGAAATCTGTTATAGTTTTAATACAGGGGGGAGAAAAATTCTTAGTTTAAAAATGTTTTTCTCTTCAACTTAAAAATGTCTATTATGCATCAGGATTAGTCAGGCTTCTCAGAGGGCTTAATTTCTTTCTTGTTACCTTTCCCTTCTGTTTTCGTCCCCTCCTGGAAGTGAGAAATGTGGGAAGGGCATAGCTACTTAGTGGATCTCTGTGTATAGCAAATATAGCAAGTGTTCACAACAGCTATTTGCACCACTGACTAGTTCTATTGATAAGAATGGTTATTTTTATTATTTATTTATATTTCTCTGTAGGATATTATTTATTTATATTCCTCTGTAGGAAATAGTCGTTTCAGAAAAATTATCTAGACGTTAAAATTATCTAGACATCAAAATTATCTGTTATGTGTGTTTGGTTTGTTGGCTTGTTGTGGGAATCTGGTGTTTAAGTGTAGGAGCCTGTCTCTCAAACAAAAACAGAACATGTTTCAGATAAGCCAAAAACTTTAAGAAGCCTTTTTTTAACAGTGTATCATTCACTCGAGCATGTTCAGCTGAAAAAGTTTTAGTAGTTCAAGTCTCCATTTTCTCTGTGAAAAATAGTTCTTTAAAGTTCTCGGATTTCACTTGTTCCATGCAGGAGTTCTTTCTAAGATTGCTGTTTTTGTGATTAGTAGTGGTTTTTTGTTATTGCTGTTTTTGTTTGTTTGTTTGGGGGTTGAAGGGCAAATACATGAGTTATTCAGTGTCTAGGTGTTGATTAGGTTGTAAGGGATTTATTATTGTCCTGAGCTTTTCTGGATTTGCTCTGAGCATGCTTGATGGTTGAAAAGGTAGACAGCATATTGCAGACTCAGCTGCATTCTTGAATAATGAAGTTAAAATCAGATTATCACTGGCATGATGTTCTGACTTACTGTAACCTGCTGAACACACAGGAATGCTCATATTTGCATGGTGCAAATGGACAAGAGCCTAGTGTAGACAGAGCCTGCATTTAGTAGGATTCTGTATTTGATTCTTGAAGCTTTGTTTCTCCTTGTTGTTGGCTATATTCTATGTTGCTGGTAAATTTCACATAACACACACTATTAGATTTATGAATTCCATTCCTTTTGTAAGGTTATCTGATATTATATGTTATTTATTATCTACATCTGCTGTTGCAGTGGGGTTTGGTGCAGAGGTGGAAGTCATGCCTTCTCTAAGTGTCTACAGAGTTTTGAGTGAAGATGGATTTGTTTAAGGTCTTCAGAAATGCCCAGTGAAAAGGAATCTAGTTTGGTGGTTGTTTTGTGGTGGTTGTTTTGTTGTTGTTTTGGTTTTTGGGGTGGTTTTTTTTGTCCCATTAAGTTTGTGTTTAATTATGTCTGGGTCTTAGAAATCTGGAGATGAACTTAGTATTTTTAGGATAGTGGCTGTCTTTGGCGTGAGGGACGTGAACTGCTCTGATGGGATTAATTAGAAGACGGCTGTACGGACAGTTGTTTTCCCTGACACAGTTGATGCAGATGCAGTAATACTGTTGCTTTTGCAGCTTCAGGAAAAGCAGATCTTAGAAACCAGCTTCTGGAAATGTGTTTTGGTTTTCCAAGTTAAAAGTATAACCATGCTATGAAGATTTAATACTAAAACCTGTTGCAAAGTAAATGCTAGTGGTAAGTTAATAAATGGAAGTAAGCAATGAAATATTATCAATGAAGGAGGAGGAAGGTAGAGGGGGAAAATACTTCGGGTGTTCACTGTGAACTTGGCTGGAAGCAGTGGAATTCAAGTGTAAATATTTTCATTCTATATTATTTTCAGTAACTATGAAATGTTCAGAATTCCTACCCTATTACCAGGCAGTCATATGAGTAAATACTTGAGGTAAAATAAATCAAAGATGGTCAGAGAAGTAATTGCTTTGAACAGAATTTTGGCACTTTCAAGTTACCCTTTGTGTGGGTTTTTGTTTTTCTTTTTCCTTATTTCCTATTGAGAATTTCAGCAAAGACTGCAAAAGCCTTGTTTTCATTTCTTGTTTTTATTTTACTTTTAGAATCTTAAAAGTTTTGATGCAGGTGAAAACTACTTTTATAACACTTCCTGGAGTGATGTCTCTCCTTGGGAGCCTGTGGGCAAAAGGAAGGTATGTATGTTTGTGACACAAATTCTGGGTAAATGTGTTGGGTAGAGTTGCTGAATTTCAGAGTTTTTAGAAATTGGAATGCAGCTTTTTTATGGAAAAAGAAATAATGTTTGTTTTCTAGGTGCTATTAGTCAGGGAATAATCCTACATTTCCTGCTTGTTTTTTCCCTATAATGCAGCTGGTTATGGGGACTTCAGTTACCATTTGCAGTCTTTAAGGATACAACCCTGAACATCAGTGTTTAAGATGTCACACTAATGTTCTGCCTTTTTAGTGTAACCTAATATGTAGTCTTAGCATGGACTTGGGTACAACATATGTCGTGTTTCATTGGAAGTGTGAAAATGTGATTGTGTAGATGCAAGCAGATTAAGATGAAATTACTATTAGTGGCTTGGTATGGGATGGCACTGGAAAACTTTCCAGTTAGATTGGTGTATGTGAAACAGCTTTTAGTTCTGTATAGCTAGACTCTACAAGAAAGGCAGGGTTGAGGTGAGCAGTTCTATAATTGTATATAGTAGCAAGTTTCTAAGATGCTGTGTATAGAGTAGAGGAGTATGTCCAGAAAAAAAGGTAGACTTGCCAGTCTTGCTGAAGAGTCTTGAGGCCCCTCATTGCCTCCTTATGGAATACCTGTCAATGAAATTCAGGGTGGAGTTGATAATATGTTGCTGTGGAACAGATTTGCCAAACTGTATCTTTTGGATACTAACCTTGTGCCTATCCATTTTCTTTAAACAATTTTGGTTTATTGATATATATCATTCACATATCATGCTGCCTAGATTTGGGAGAAAAGAAATTGGTCCTTCAGGATGTTCTTTTCCAAAGTTGTTGCCATAAAGGGAAAATAAGTTGTTTCCTCCTGTAAACTCATTAGGCTGGAGAAGATGTGTGTGTAAGTGAAGTTGGTGGTTGCCACCGTTCGTAGTATTTTTAAGGAGAAATTAACAATTTTGGAAGAACATTGTTTTTTGGAGGCTGTCCTGTCTGTCTGTGTGATTCTAGGTTGTGGGGAATGTGAAACTACACAACACAAAGTGTTACTATGTCCTGGGGTAGGTTCTTTGAAGGAGGACTGAGTTTACCACAATGTCTACAATAAGCCTTCTTTTGGATTCCATTTTTACAGTTGAAGGTTGTGTTGGTCTATCTCCAAGATACTTTGTTTTTCCTGAGTGGTTTGTAATTCTTGTCAAACTTGCTGTATAACTAGCATGCCATCAGTAGACTGTGGTAGCACTTATGAACAGGGAAAGTGAATGAGTATGCAAGGAGAACATGCTGGCAGAGTGGTTTGTAAAGTGTTTGTGTGGAAGAGCTGTTTCATACAGAGACTATCAAAGCAGCATACTTCCACATGCTTCTGTTCTGCTGAAAAAGAATTGTTTGGAATTTTTTCTTTGTCATTTTGCTCCTTCAGAAGTAGTGAGGCACATCTTCTAGTAATGTTCTGTGTGCTTCATTAGTGTCAGTGGCCTTTCTCTAGCTGGGATACTTCAAGATTGATATGTCTGCTGATTTGTCTCCTAGTACTGCTAGTAGATGACTATCTAAGCTATCTGTTGTCTGTAGATGGCTAACTGTAACCTGCATGGCAAAAAAAAGGCAAAAAAACCTGCATGTGTTGTGTTACTGTTTTTCATGGTGTGTCAGTGAGATGGATGTGGGGGATCTAACTGGGCTGGATGCTCTAGTGGCAGAACAGCTTGTTCCTTTGGGTTCAGTTTTATGAGGGCAGAAATCAGTGAGGTGGAAAACATCTGAGGGAACAGACAGATTCCACTAGATTTTTGAGAGTGCAGATTTGTTATGTGGATGTTGCTCTGACTGTTTCTGTAGTTTTTGGCAGGAGCAAGGGTTAACTTCCTGGGAAGTTGATCAGGAAAAACGGTTGGTGGGGCTACCAGTTTTTCAGAAGGAACAAATAATGTTCATATGGATATGAAATCAGTGCTGTCATGTGACATGTAACTGAGGGAGCAAACCACTGCATAGTGCAGGATAGATCCCGTTCTTAAGCATTTACCGTGCTTTCCTGAGAAGAGTGTATATGCTCAATACTGAGCATTTTTGAATAAATTTCCTAAAAAATTACTGTGATGGGATGCCCAGCATGTGTGAGTTAATATAAATTGTATATGTGAGTTAATACATTGCTGCTTTATCATAAAAGGGGGTTTTACTACTTTCTGTTATTATTTTGGCTCCAAAAGAATGTTCTTTAAAAAATCAGTTGTTTATGGCTTTGCTGGGAAGGTGCATCTGGAGGGTTTTCAGTGAAGAATAGGCTGTTGAAATACGGGAAAAAAAGCCTGTTCTGTCTTCTCTCTTTTTGTCCAGTAGATAGGAGCTGGCCCTGAACTAAATAAAGCTTTATAAGTGTCATATTAAAAGGGCTGCTATTCCTAATTCCTAAGGCTTTACTTCTATGTGCATACAGTTGGAAATAAAAATTCTTCCAGGCTTGTTCTGTGATTCCTGTATTTAAAAATAGACAGGCTTTAGAATTACTTCTTGTGAACTAGGGTAGAAGTCAACTCATTTAAGGCTTCTTAGTAAATTATAATGAAACAAAAAAAGGCACAAATGTTTCTCCTCTTAAGTATGTCATCTTTAAATCTGCTTTTCAAAACCAGAAGAAACGGAGAAGATACATGCTATGCATCCAGTGAAGGCATTTTTGACAGGTGATAATGTGGATTTAAACAGATACCAGTGGCGTAGGAACTGGCAGTTTCTAAGTGGATGTTTCTCTTTTGTTTGCAGAGATACAGAGCAAAGCCATACTGCTGTAGCTTATGCAAGTTCTCATCCAAATTGCTTACCTCTTTCAAGAATCACTTGCATCGTTACCATGAGGATGAAATCGACCAAGAGATGGTGGTTTCTTGCCCAAAATGTGCATTTTCTTCTCATCCCAAAGTAATGGGAGAACACATCTGGATGTTTCATTCATCTA
The DNA here is from genome assembly GCF_021018805.1 of Prinia subflava. NCBI lineage: Eukaryota > Metazoa > Chordata > Aves > Passeriformes > Cisticolidae > Prinia > Prinia subflava. Next base: position 95,396,629 of record NC_086247.1, read on the forward strand.
ATAAACGAATACAGAACTATACAGTCAGCATTTTGGATGGCATGAAACAATTTAGGAGTGACATCATAAACTTCACATGTCTAAAATGTCAGTTCACGGACACCTTGTATTACAATATGAAGAAACATGTACTGATGAACCATTTTAAAAACTTGTTAAGTGTATATTTTGGCGAGAAATGTGATGAAAGTACACCAAATTCAGTTGAGTTCTACTGTAAAAAATGTAATGCTCCTGCAAACAGCCCAGATTCTTTAATGTACCATATCTTGACAGCTGAAACACACAGAGACCTGGAGAACAAACTTCGATCTCTGATTTCAGAACATATTAAGAAACCTGGTTTTGTGAAACAAATGTATATTGCTCCAAAGCCTGTCCCAGGTCTAGCAACAGCTGCTCCATCTGCAGGACCTGCTGCTGCCCCAACAGGTTCTGTGACAGCTCCAGCTTGCATCCAGGTTGCATTTCCACAGAATAGTCGAAACCAGAGCATGGTGCAGACACAAACAGTTCAGAACACAGTTGGACCAGTGACTGTCCTAAGTGCCTCTGGCAGCCTCTCACAAACCACCTGTGCTCCTGCTGCTATGTCCTCACATGTCGCTCTTGTGCCCAGCAGTCCTCCCGTGGCTCAGAACAACCTTGGTATTCAGCTGTCACCTTCGCAGCCCGTCATTGTTTCTCATGGACTCCCTCTTCATCATTCTGTTGGGACTGTAAGTAGAACTGTGGCCTCTGCAGTTCTTCCTCTTAATCAGCCCATCAAGCCTGCGCTCTTTCCCGTTAATCAACCCATTGGTACTATAAACAGTCCAGTTCCAGCTGGAACGCTCCCTGCTACTCAGCCTGTCGGCTCTGTAAATCAGTCAGTTGCACCAGGAGTCCTCCCTGTGAATCAGCCAGTTGCTCCAGGAGTTCTGTCTGTCAGCCAGTCACTTGCGAACGCGAACAGACCCATCGATCCCAGGGTCCTTCCTGTGACGCAGACAGTTGGGTCGGGTCTTCTCCAGCTTAACCAGCCTGTTGCTCCTGGGGTGGTTCCTGTCACGCAGCCTGTTGGGCCTGGGTTCCTTCAGCTTAATCAACCTGTTGCCCCAGCAGTTATCCCAGTAAATCAGCCAGTTCAACCTCCGGTTTCTCAAAGCACAGCTTTTTTGACTGCGGGCTCTATACTGAAGCAGTGGATTCCCACTGGCGAGCAGGTTAATGGGACACCTACTTTCACACTGGCCCCCATCTCAGTTACTTTGCCTGTACCTCCTGGTGGTGGAGTAGCGACTGTGACACCTCCGCAGGTGCCTATCCAGCTCATGCAGTCCGGGACAGTGCCTCAGCTGTCCCAGTTGCCAGCTAATGCTCCCTCTCCTGCCGTTGTTCTGACCTCTGATAATGTATCCTTACAGGCCTCACCGCCTGCTCCTGAAACAAGCCAGGCTGTCAGACAGGCCAAGCAGTGGAAGACCTGCCCTGTTTGTAATGAGCTTTTCCCATCAAATGTCTATGAGGTGCACATGGAGGTGGCCCACAAACCACGTGAAGTAAAAGTAGAAACCTCAGAACCTCACAAACTTGCAGCTTGCGCACCCTTTCTGAGGATGACAGAAAAGGCAATCTGGTGTTACGATTGTAAATGTTTTCTCTGTGAGGAAGAGCTTATGAAGCACATCTTCATGCATGGCTTATCTTGCTTGTATTGCACAGGTACTTTGTTTGACTTAAAAAGCGTCGTGGAGCATGATAGAACTGCACACAATGGGACAAAGCGATTGCATACAAGTTACAGCAACAGAGGAATTCAGCTAGTTACTGATGCTCAGGGTGGCCTTTTGTTTCCACACTTTGATTTCAACACAGTGCTACCAGATGAAGACATGGGTGAAAGAGAAGTACATTTGGCAGTGTATGTTGGAATATGTCTAAAATCTCTTGTCCCTGTTTACATCAAAGTGAAACCCCAGACCGCACAAGTGAGCAGGAGATGCACCAGAAAAATGTTTACCTGTCCCTTTTGCTTAGGTACGTTTGCTGGTAGAGAAACCTATGAAAAGCATTTGAAAGAGAGGCATCATATAATGCCAACTGTGCATACACTTTTAAAGTCTCCTGCTTTCAAGTGCATCCACTGTTGTGGTGTGTACCCTGGAAATATGACTCTGACAGCTATTGCTGTGCATTTGCTCCGTTGTAGAAGTGCTCCCAAAGACACCAACTCAAGCCTGAAGATGCATCTTGAGCGCACTGAGAGGAAAGAGCTGCTGTTCGTGAATGGTGAGAAACATCTTTCTGTGGTACTGAAAAGAAAGCAATCAGATTCCTGCTTTGTTCCAGAAGACCAAAGGAATAAGGAACAGCAGCCTCTGAGCTTAAATACTGGCATAGCTCTGTCTCAAGAGAGCAAAGTGAATTCAGGGGTAGTGCCTTTCAAACGACAAAAAATTAGGACTGAGATGAGGAAGCTTCCTTCTAGTGATGATCTTCGCTTTCTAGTGGTAGATCCTAATCGGTATGATCAGAATTCATATGAGGCACAGAAACAGTTTTTGGCAGACTACTTTCACAAGAGGCCATATCCTTCTAAAAAAGAAGTGGAATTACTTTCCTTGCTGCTATATGTGTGGAAAATAGATGTTGTATCATTCTTTGGAAAAATGAGGAATAGATGCTTAAAGGCGATAAAACATCACAAACCATCTGTGCTGATGGGTTTCAGTATGTCTGAACTAAAAAACATTAAGCACAGTTTGAATTTAAAAGATGGACCATTGGATATGTAACCCAGCTTTTTATAACAGCTAAAAGCAATCCATAATTGCATACTTAATATTAAGCAGTTCATTATATTGTTTGTTTTAACTTGCAGACTGGCCTGTTGAGGGGTGCAGTAATACAAAAAGTATCATTTACTTGTGACTCTTATTGTGAAAAGCACACATAGTTGTGTATTTTAAAAGTAAAACCTTCAGATTTAAACATCTGGAATTTGTTATAGCTTTTTACCTTCCCTGGTGGTAGTGGTTTGTTTTGTTTTGTTCCACTTCCATTTCTTTTTCTTCCCCTCCAGCTCCCATTACATTTTTTATATCACCATGTAAAACCCTTGTCCTTGTTAAAACCAAATTTTATTTTATTTTATTTTCTGCAGTGTCATCTTTTCTAAGTAATAAAATGTGTAATGTTGGTTAAAATAACAAGGTAGACTATGTGAAAAAGATGTATTTGATTATTTGTATTTTTAAGTCCTGATATTTTTGACCTCTTTCTGGTTTATCTACTGAAGAAGTGATTGTGACCATTACATCCATTGCCCTTTCAAACTCCCAGTGCACTGGTAGCAGTGAAATACATGGCCTTGTGGTCTTTTTTGCAGTCAGGGTACCTGTGCCAGTTAAGTCTGGTGGTCTGTAGTTCTGCTGAGTATTAATGTGGTGAGGACTGAGGGGCTTTTGGGTGCGCATTAAAGTGTTAACAGTGAACTGACTTAAAATGGTTATCTGTTAAATAGATCTTGCTAACCGGAAGTGTTTATCCTTTTCATTTGGTGTTGAAGCCTAGTTGTTTACCTATTGTTCAAAGCTTGGCAGCAGCATTTTTTTTTTTTTTCGAAAAACCAAGCTGCTTTGGAGAATGTCAGATTGCTTTGATACATGGAGTGTATGACCTCTGTGCACATGACTTATGTGTAGAAGCCCTTTCCAAATATCACCCAAATTTGGTGGAAAATCTGACATTTTAAATTGCTGTTTTATGAGGTAGTAACTGAGCAGAGCCTACTCCCCAGCAAATTAGGTCTCTGGCTTGAAGTCCCTTGGGTCAGAAATGGTTCTGAAATGAACCTGGATGGATTGGTAGAATCAAAACTGTAAACTGTTGAGTACCTGAGCCAATGATGCTCATGTGGTCATGGGTTCTTGTTGGAGCATCGCAATAGTATAAAACCCAAACAGACTTACCTTGAGTATGGACTAACATCTCTGTTGCAGATTGCAGAAAAGCTGTTGGGAAAGTATACTTGAATTGAAGCACAAACTGGTGGCCACATCGAGGCCTTATTGAGGACTGTTGTTTCTGGATATGCTTGTTTTTGTTTGGCTTATCAAAGAGTGCCTCCAGTATCAACAGCCAGTTACAGAATAAATAACTTGTAAGATGCATTGGTTTTATTTCCTCCTCTTCATCCCCCTCTCCCCACCCTGCTTTCTAAGAAGGAAAAAATAGAGTTCACCTGTGCCAGTGTTAGAAGGAAAGGATGGTATGCCCAAGCTTATTTCTATTTTTTAAGGTAGTAAGTAGACTTGTCCTGTGCCATAGTTTTTAAAGCAGATACAGGATGTTTTATTGCTGTTTCTGAAAGGGTGTGACATTTTTAGCAGAATTTGGTGACTTCTTGCCTGAGGTTCTACAAGGTGTTTGGAGTTATATTTTGGATAAAATCTTAGTATTTTCATATTGATTGCTTCAAAGAGTTTTAATGTATATGTAACATACAGTTACTTAGAGAGAACTTGCTGTTTGGAAAAACCTAGTAATTTAATAGCAGGGTTAAACAAACATAATATTTATGGGATCAGTTGCATACCCCACCCCAAAAAGTTATTAAGAAACAGTGTGTTTTATGGCCTCATAATAGCTCATTTAAAAAAAAAAAATATATATATATATATATATACTTAGCCATAGCACACAGTTGATGAAACCTGTTCAGAGGGCTTTGAGGAAGAGGGATGCTCCCTAGAAGTCCTCAAATGCAGGCACTCACTGTCGCTATTACAGCCTCTGCCCTGTGAGCCCTGTCAGCTTTGGGGCAGGTCTGCGGGTACTGGTGAGACACCAGTGTGGGGGAGTTTGACAGTGTGCACCTGGGGAAGGCTTGCCGTGAATTGAGAAAGATTGTAGAGAGAACAACGTGGCTGTGGGGAGCTGGGAAGTCATTTTGTGGTTCATCCATGCTTGGGGGACAAAGGGAACAATCCAGTCTTACCAGAGTTTTCCTACAGTGTCCAGTGTTGATGTTAAACATTTTATTGGATTTTGATTTCACAGTTTGAAATAAACCAAACTTTTAAATTTCTCTTAGGTGTGTGTACAAATGATTGCCTATCCATCCTCCTCCCTCTTTTATACATTCAGAGAACTTTATGTGAATGTTTCTTTTGGTGCAAAATAGCTGAAAGAGACAAGAGGAAAGTAAGAGAAAGTAAGATGTAAAACTTGGATCTAGATGCTTCAGGTAGATCTTAGTGCATTATAGTAATTATGTATTATCTCAAATATTGATAGCTGCATTTTTTTTCTAGAGGCTGATATTCCTAAATCTTGTTACTAATTTGCTATCACTAAATGCATGTGCTCTTGTTAAGTGGGTACTGTAGAAATAAAAACCAGATGAATTTTGAGATGTGAAAGAGGTGACTGAGAATGCAGTATGGTCGTGGTTTTCAGGAAAGCCAAGGAGCTTGAAAACAGCCAAGTTAAAAATCAGTGGCTTTAATGATATCAGGCTTTTTGCTGTAAGCTCTTCACGGGTGAAGTCATTTGATAGAAAGTGTTAGTCAGGAAAAACACTGCTGCCCCTGCCTTGGGTTCCACATGGGCAGTGTGGTAATTGCCTCTCTGCACTTCTCTAAGGACAGAGCCTCAGACTGCTGGGATATGGGAATTGGAAAACAGTGGAGGTGCCCTGTGCAGCAGACTTTACAAATAGAAGTCCTTGAAGCATGTGAAGGGAGCTCTGGTACACTGTGAAAGAAGGCCACTTGGGAAGAATGCTGGTTGGCTAGCAGGATGATGGTTGCAAATACTTGTTTCATATGGGATTGAAAAAGCCCCAGATCTGCATATATTCTGCTTCTGAAATACATTGTTCTGGAGAGGTGTCCGTGTTTGCGCAAAAATACTTTGTTGTGGTGCCTTGAGTTTTGTGCTTGTGAAATAGTGTGATAACTTATTACTTGAATATGTAGTAGGAAGGATTATTATTATTACTATATTGGTCATTTTTCTTCTGTATATGCACATATGCTGGGAGTTAAGTGAATATTGTGTGGTAAACTAACATTTTGGATGGGACCAATAACCAAAACGCTTCATGGTGGATTTTCAGTACTGTGTTCCTGTTTGGAATGCTACCTACCTTCATGATCACATCAAACTCTTTCCCTTCAGTGTTTTAAATTCAGAAAACCTCAGATGCTTATTCAGGTAGTTGTTGAATATAATTTTTGGCTGTGCAATTCTCAACAAAATTATCTATAAAGCTATAATTCTAGTGCAGCTGGCTGTGCCATTTTCAAACATAATTCTCAAACTTGAAAACTGGATTGTGGATACACCTTTTTGTGGGAAAGATACTTGATGCTAAGTAGGAAAGTACAGATACAAAAAAAAAAAAAAGTTGCAGTCTAATAGCAAGGAAGATGCCCATTCACCAAAAACAAATAAAAACCAAACAACCCCCCTCCAAAAAAACCCCGAGAAACACTCCCAACCCCAAAATCTTAAGAAAATGAAAACATTCATGACTTTCTTAAGAAGTCAGGAGACCTTTGACTCCTCTGCAGTGTGCATGTGAAAAGGACAAATTGAGTCTTCACGAATGAAGGAAGATTGTGGGGTGCTACATTTAAAGTCTTTAACACCTTGTTTTAGTGCCCATTGTCTCATTCTGTGTCGCATTCTGGCTGTTCAGATCTGACAAGCAGCTTGCAGCTGAGACTGTTTCTCTTCTTACTTGGGTACCAGATCGCAGAACGTGTGTGACATTGTCCTTTGTGCTCTTCGCTTGCCCATTTAAACATACTGAGTGCGAGGGGGTGTCTGTGGTGTGTGTGCTTATGGCACTGCCCAGCGTATTTGAGGAGCATGCTGGCCCACAGATGACCAGGAGGAACTGGGCCATGTGCCATCCTCTTAAGTCCACATCAACCACAGTTCATCAAGGTTTTACCTAGTAGTATGTTTCAGAACAACTTGTAATACAATGAGGGGAAGTAGAAATCTCAAGAATCTTTGCAGGTATTGTTCTTATTTTGTCTGCTTGTCCATGAAGCAGGAGTGAGAGCAGTTCTGCCATCCTGAAGGCTGAGACTGGCAGGTGGAGTGTGCATTAAGTGCACCAAGTAAGTCAAGGATGGGACAGCTGACAGTGCGTGTGTCATCGAAGACCATCAGGCTTGGACATTGCTGGAGAAAGGTCTGATTAATTGTATTTATCAGAGTCAGTGTCAATTTAACTCAGTCTGTTTGGAAATGAAAAATCCACTAAATTTTGAGCCAAGTTAGTAGTCTGTAAAACACCATTGCTGTCCATTTGCTGCATGGGTGTGAGACAGAGCTTTGCTGAGGAGCACACCTGCTCTGTGGTTCTCTTGGCTTGCTGCTGTATGGATAGCTGAAGAGGTGTGCACACTTTCGGATGGATGGGAAAATGCCAAGACTCACAGTTTAGAACTGTTAATAAATGTAACAGAGGAAAGATTACACAAAAGCAATATAAATTTTTAGTTGTTCTTTGCAGAAAAACAGTCAAAAGTGTGAGAAATTCGCCTGGCAGTTTCCAGCATCTGCTGAGAGGTGGAATACACTCTCCTGTGGACTGGGCTTGTTAGCTGTCCTGTCACACAAGGTATATGTGCCAGCAGCGTCACCTTTTAAAAAAGTTAATGCAGAAAGGATGCTGTTGGAGCCTCTGTGAAATACCAACTTTGGGCACTTTGGCACCTTTTTAATGTGTTGTGAAATTATTTCCAGGTCACGAAGGACAAGTGCCCATAGGAACTTAATTGAATAAGTCATTTGCATTTTGCATATCGTATAGATACATCCATCTGCCAGAGGACTGACATCATACACTGTGCTGGAGAGAAGGGGCTGAATTACAGGTTTTCCAGAGGTCTCGGTGTCCTCTCCTGATCTGGTTAAATAGTTAAGGTTACTGTAACAGCGTTACTTAGCCCAAACCAGGTAGTTTCTTTTGAAGGCACTGTCAGTGTGCTGTATATGTGGACATCTGTGTGCTCAAGTTCTGTCTGATTGATGCGGTGGTGGCTGCACAGGATCTTCAGCAGAGCAGAAGGTATGAGGTGAGCTGGTCAGCAGTGATCCTGCAGTGCTGTTCTGTTAGCAGAGTGTGAGTGGTACAGCTAAATCTGCTTTGTCTTCTTGTGCTTGTTTTCATAGACTTGTAGGCTGTTTTGGACTGGAAGGGACCTTAAAGACTATCTAGTTCCAATCCCCTGCTGTAGACAGGGACATCTTCCACTAGACCAGGTTGCTCAAAGCCTCATCCAACTTGGCCGTGAATGTTTTCAGGGATGGGGCATCCACAGCCACTCTGGCCAACCTGTTCCAGTGGCTCACCACCCTCACAGTAAAGAACTTCCTCCTGATACCTAATCTCTTCCAGTTTGAATCCATTCCCCCATGTTCTGTCATTACATGCCCTTTTAAAAGGTCCTTCTGCATCTTTCTTTCCACTCCCTTCAGGTACTGGATGGCCACAAATACACCACCCATAAGCTGAAAAATCTTCTCAAGCCTTTCCTTGTAGAAGAGGTGCTGCATCCCTCTGATCATTTTGGTGACCCTCTGCATTTTGGAATAAGAATTTATTTTGACGTAGCTGTGTGGACTGATGTTATTAACACTGTGGAAAGTGCAAGTCTATTAACCCAACTTGTAAATGGAGGAGATGCTGCTGGGCAGAATTGGTGCAGAGAAGAACCAGTATTGTACGTGAAGAACTTGGGTGCTGGGACTTCATACAGCAGCATCATGATTTATAAACTGATGGATAAAGGTCAGCCAGCGTAGATCCACCCAGCCCACTGCTGCTCAAGGCCAGGGGCAGCCTTGCCGCAAATGGAGGGTGACATGTGACCGTGTGTGCATTCAGTGTGGGATCGTGCAGGGCCAGCACTGGGGTCAGGTCTGTTAGATTGAGAAGGATCGAGTGTGTTTGGGGCAGGAAGACATTGCTGGGTTCAACTTCAGCTGAGGGGAGGTGCATGAGGTGGCTGCTCTGGGTACAAAGGGGCTGCCACTCACCAGTGCAGCCTAGGGCTGGGCAGTCTGTGTAGGAAGCTGCCAAGCCTGCAAAAATGTATGTCCTGGGAGCAGACCAAAAGTCCAGGTAACAAGGGTGGGACTCCTGCTGGGTCAGAGCATGGAATGGCATTTGGAAGTGGAGTGGCAGCTCCCTGTTAAACAACACACCAGTGATGGTAGGTGAATTCCCAAAACACCTCTGTGTGAGGGCAGTGGCCATGCCTTGCCCTCTGCAGTTTTGTTGTAAAGGCCTGGGTTTTGCTGAATGTGGGTTTGACCATGTTCCTGCAGGAGTGAGGAGTGTGAAGAGGATCTAGGGTCCCTGGATGCTGGGGTGTTGTGGGAGTGGGAACCGGGGAGCCTCTCCAGAGCCCCTCTGAGCATGAGACCATGCTGGTGCTGCTGCACCAAAGAGGCTGGGTCTGCCAGGCCCATGGAGTCTTTGGGCAGAGCAAAGGTCCATCTCACAAGCGACTCTTTGCACTGGATTCTTAGATGCCTTTTTTGTTCTTTAACAGATGAATTAGAAAGCTTTCTAATTTTTAGGAGGCTTTCTAATAAAAATTGTTCAACTAAGAAATAAAATGTCAAATATTTATAAAATAAAATATTTTAAAATAGTATAGATATTCAAAAAATTGCACATACTGTGCTGAATGCTTTCGTTTTGGAGAGGAGGGAACCAGAACAACAGCAGCAGTAAAGACATCTTAATAGTGCAAGGCTCTTGGGGAAACAGAGCTTAGCAAAATGACATATTAATAGGAAAAAAGTACATTTTCTCAGAGCAGATGCATCCTACTGTTTCTGTTGCCCTAAGGCACATCCCTCTGCAGCAGTGAGGTCAGCTGTCTTAGAAACACCCAAACATCTTGGCAAAAACCTTGAAATATCCCAAAATGTGCAATTTTTCTAGTTTTGGTGTAGGTGAAAGAGAAAGTAACTGGCAGGTTTCTGTTACTTGCATAAAACTTCTGCTTTGTACTGCTCTGTGGTTGAGCATTGTTAGATCTGCTTGTGGTTTTGCTGGAGTATTTGTGTCATGCTGAGAAACACAGATTTCTCTTCAGGAAATCTGCAGCCATGGGTGGGAGGAGGTGGATTCTTAAGGATATAAGAGGACAAAAATTTAAACAGGCAGCTTTAGACGAAGGAATTCACAAACCGTATAAGCAGACCCAGCCAAGGGCAGAGGAATAAGTTGTGCTTGGAAATACTATACTGGTGAGAAGTTCTGTGATCTTATGCAGGGCGATAAACCCTACAAGAGGGAATTACTGGCTTTTTCCCTATTTTTTTTTATCCTTTCATCCATACTGCTTATTAAAAATACCCTATTTTTTTATTCTGCTTTGTATGGTAAGTCAGCTGCAAGGGAGAAGCAGAGCATCAGGATCAGGCATCCAGTCAAGGCTCAGCCCAGAGGCACCCCTGCCTCAGTTTACCTCCTTTCCAAGGGGAGATTATATACGTTGTGCCTGGGTGGTCACACATCAAGCAAATCAATGTTGCTCTAATTGGAGAGAGGGGCACTGTGCCCTGATGGTCATTGTTGGGGACAGGATGGTCATGTGGTGAACTGGGGCTGGGTCCCATCCGTGCCCTGGACTCCTCACTGGTTTTCCCTGTTCTCCCTTTGTGGAGGCCCCTGATGCCAAATAAAAAATGGGGCTGACATCTACTGGTACTTGTTCAGATATGAATGCACTCATTTACTTTTCCCTCCTCTTTGGAATTAAGATAATAATGCTGAATTTTCTGTTATTTATGATAATTTCAGGTCCGCACGAGAGTTCTTTGAACAATCAGTGTTTTCTTAAAAAAATAATCTTCAAAATACTCATTTTGTTCACAAGTGCTGAAACCTTGAGAGTGTGTCCTTGTATGTGCCTGTGTCTGATACATCCCTGAAGTACTCAGTTAAATGAACTTCATGGATTGCTGGTGAGAAAAATTATGGTTGAGAGTTTGATTCATTTCCATTTCAACTATTCAATACATCCATACATGTCCTTGGTGTCCGGTATCCTTCTCAACTGGAGAATTACATTCTTGGGGCACCCCTGTGTATGTTTTGGTAGGCATCTGCAGGAGGAAATAAATTTATATAAAGCAAGAGAGACTTAAGCCTGTGCAGATTTGATCTTGAGAATGAAGTGGCACAGAAAATAGAACTGAAGTTGCAGGAAAGTGTGAGCTTTAAACAAAAACAACTGAAAAATAAAAATCTCAAGGCAGCTGCATTCTTTCTAAATCAAAAGCAGCGGAAATGTAATTTCCCTTGTGCTGTGATGCCACCTATGGGATTTCTGTGGGGAGCACAACCCTGGCCTATAGTGTTTAGATTTTTAATCTTAGGGTTGAAGGTTTATCTTAAAACCTCAAGAGCATGATGTCCTCCTGAGTCTATCAAAACAAATGTTTCCCGCTCTGTACTTTGCTATTTCTGTGTTGAATTTCAGGAAAGTTGAATTCCTTCTCAGAAACTTTGGTGCTTTGCTGTTAGCAATTACAGATCTGAGCCCAACACCTCATACGCTTCCTGTCCACAGAGGCATTTTTAAAATGCTTAGTGTATACTAGATCTGCCTTGTAAAAAAATCATCAGAGTAAGGCAATCTCTGAAAATCTGTGAAAAATCTTGTGAGTTTTTGCAGACATCACAGCAGTGATTTAGAACCTGTGAAATTGATATGTGTTTTGGAGAGCAGAGGATTTCTGTGTTAAAAGATTAGCATTTGGAAGCCATAATTAAATGCAAACTTCAAAAAATAGATCTGAAATTGTAATACAACTAGTCCTGAACTCTAGATAAGCAACCTGAGTGTTAAACATTCAAAGTAGAAATGTCTGGGTTATGGCTGAGAGTCTTTTACTAACCTGTATATTTTGGGCAAGACCTTTCATTTCACAACACAGAAAGGGCCATAATACATGAGAGAAGACATGAAGACATTCTTCAGGAATAAGTAATACTGTATGGAATGGATTTTCAGCTCACTTGATTCTTTTCAAACATAACTATTGTCACTAAATTGTGGGTTGAATCACCCAAGTGAAGCACAGAACTCTCATTCAAGCCAGGAGGGCTGCTGGATGTTTAGTAACCACTTTTATCCTGATTGGGAAGGACTGGATGAATTCAACCCTCTTGCTCAGTGAGTGCCATTTTTTTTCAAGGGTGTCAAGGACCTGCCTGCTGGATGCAGCACAGCGCTGTGGGATGGCTCTAGGTGGGTTGGATGCACAAAGTAAAACATTTCAAAAATATTTGATATTTATTATGAGTAGATGAAAGAGGATTTTTTTTTTCAATGAGAACAGTCATTGGAATAATCTCTCCAGGGAAGAAAGTTGTGGATTCCCCAGCAATGGACACTTTTGAGGCTGAGTTCGACTGGGTTCTGGGCCATCTTTTACACTGCTTTTGCCAAGTAAGGTTGGACCAGATGATGCCCGAGGTTCTTTCCAACCTTGTCTTCTGTGATAATGTGTTGCTGCAATGGAATTGTTGATCTAGAATTAACTTGCAGAGAGGAAATACATTGCGGAATTCAAATTCAAATACTGGAAATCACTACATTTTAAAAATGCAAGGTAAGTGAGGAATCCGGCAAAATGGTTAGCATGTATGGTGGTACTTTTCAGCTACTCAGCTTTATTACAGAATTACAGCATTATTGGTGTGGGAAGCAGCAGAGCCACCTAGGGCTCAGGGCTGTGTCCCATCATGTGTTGAGTATCTTCAACAATGGAAAATACCTTTGGCCTCTCTGGGCAACCTGTGCCAAACACTGTTTTTAATCTCATGGTAAAAGTGAGGTTCAGATGAAGTTTGAGGTTTCTCATTTGTGTCCACTGCCTCTTGTGCTGCCAGCAGGGTCTGCCTTTCCTAACAGTTCTAGATAACAAATGAGTCCTTGGAAAAGGGCATCTGCCAGTAAAGTAGTTATAAATCTGCTGTAGCAGGCAGTAAAAATGTATGGAAGATCAGCAGCAGCAGCTGCACATCTATTTCCTAAGATGTTCCTGCTATGTTCCAGTAGAAAACTTCTCTGCTATTAATAATCAGAGCATCAAAGGATGGCACAGTTGCTGCATCCATGCTGCCCATGCCTTTATCTTCACCTGGATCAGTTCATGATCTGCTGATGGACAGCACTGCTGTACAAGGGAAACTTGAGTGAAATATTCAGTTTGGGAAACTTAGCACTGACAACAGGACAGAACAATTTTTTTATTGCAGAGTGTGGTCCAGTGACATTAACTCAGTCTTTTTATAATTGTGTGTATTTGCTATTTATTTACTCCTTGACGGCGAATGTGAGTGTGCTGCTTCTGACTAAGTAAAAGAAAATGAACACAAGATGTGATGGGTTATGGGTGACACAGTAATTACTAACATTCTGTATTTCTGTACTGCACCTGCCCTCGATGCAGCAACAATGATGTGAAAAGTTCAAAGAGCATTTCTGAGGCTCTGGCCCTTGCTCACACCCATGTTTGTCTCTGAAGTTTTTCAAACAGTTGCCAAGAGAAACTTCTCCACATGAACATAACATATGCTTGTTACCAGATTGTAGTTAAGCCTTTGCATATTTTTGAGTGTACTTAAACTTGACTAAAATCCTCAGAATAGTGAAAAGTATCTCAGTTCCATCTATCGCTGTTGTTACAGTCTGGACTGTGCTAGCTGCTTTGCCATCACAACTGACTGATCTGGGAGAAGGGTAACTCAGCTCCCCGCCACAGGCCACAGCTTTGCCTGCTCTGTTCTCACGCTGTGGTCGGTGACCAGCACTGCCTGGCCATCTCCCAGAGCAGGGCTGGGAAGTCTATGGTGAGGTTGGTTGTGATGGCACATCCTTATTACATCACTTCTGGATGGAAATGGTTTCCATCTCTCTTTTCTGCTAGTCTCTATGATAAGCATTCTGTTACATGGTTTCATTCCTCTGACTCTTCCTGCCTGTACTGTTTCTCCTGTTGAAACGTTCTAAAGCCAGAAAGGAAAATATGATAGACTTAATTTTCTCTACTTTGGAAGTGTATATTTGCCTTTCTTACATCTTGTTTGACTCATCTGGGCCTTGAGTAAAGTCTTAAAGCCGTGGTACTGGGACACAGTAAGTCCTGCATTATGGATATGAGCAGCACTTCAGAAAGTACTGAGTCATGAGATACTGATACAGAGTTTATATTGCCACTTCAAGCCTGTTAAAGAAGCAAAATGCACAACCTGCCATATTCAAGACATGCACAGGGAATATGTGTATGAAAGTATTTGGTTTCCAGCATGAAAACCAGATGGGCTGCTTGTTGTATCTTGTTTTCTGGCCAAGACACGTCCCTGCTTCTGATCTGGATGAAGCTGGTGGTGCCCACAGCCACTGCTAACGACAATACAGCCACAGACTTTCTGACAGGAGCCTCAGTTGCTGCATGGAATTAATGGCTGCAAATATTTAAACTTTGTTATGCCAGAAGCTCTGAACATCATGCAGCGGTTGGGGGTTGATGGCTGCTCCTGACTCATGCCAGCAATTCCACTGGTACTTGGAAGCTGAGCAGGAGGGACCAGAGTGAACTCAGAGGAAAATGAACCGCTGCAGCTGAGTGCACTTAAAAATGAAACAATCCAAAGTTACCTTTTTAACCTTTTTGTATGTTTTTAGCCGTTGTTTGTAGACAACGCCATGTATAAACTATGTAATAAGTCAGTGTCATCCTGCATCTTTGATTGCCATTTGTGCAGGAAATTCAAACTTAAAAGTATGAACCCCTCATATTTCGATTCTTTACTAAAATAAATTCCTGAATTCTCTACAATGGCCAAATGTGCTCTTCCTGAAGAGGCTGATACGAAGCCTGATACAGAGCACTGTGACATATTTATGTGCATATATACATGTATATTTGTGTGTATACATGCATATATGTGCATATGAATATATCTTTATTTATATTTACTGAATGTTGCTCCTGCTGCTGCGGCTTAAAATTTGTCTAGAAAGTGAATTTATACACCAAACAACCCATCCATTTCTTCCACTGTCAGCAAACAGTGCAGAATTGCAGAACAACAAGCTGAAGAGTAGGCTTTAATTTGAAACCTGCCACATTAGCACTGGTGAGAGCTTCTGTTCTGCTGTATATCATAACCCACTGACTGAATCATTTAACCCCCTAGGATTGTTCAGTACTGTTGCAGAGGAATGCTGGCTTAGAAGGAGAGTCAGAACTGCATAAAACAGATTGAAAGCTTTTGTATATATTGCAGCTCATGCTGCGAACTGAGCACAAAGAAACAAACTGAGAAACCTTGCCAAGCACAACAGAAGGCATTTGCAAAAACACAGGGGTGGCTCTTTACATCAAGAAGCTATGGAATTATGAAGGAGTGTCAGAGTTACAGAGGCATCAACACCCTTTGGCTCAGGTTACTGTTCTTACTGGACCTGGCCAAACGAAGCAGAATCCAGCTTTGAGGAGGGCAAATCAGAGAATACACTGGGAGAAGAATAGATTTATTCTGTTTTAAGAACGGACTGAAATCTAATTAACAGGTATGTGTTAATACAAGCTTGAGAGTAATTTATAAGTTCACAGATGTCTTTTAATACATATATACGCACACATACATATATATGTACACCTATAATCAGAATTGTTCTCATATATATGATAATCTAATGAAAAATGTAAGGTTAAAAACCTTTCTTTATGTAAGTAATGGTAGGATTACTGCACTAGTTCAGGAATTACTGCATCTTCAGCGAAGGCTGTTCTTTAATGTCCTAGGAACTGACACGCAAAAAAAAAAAATCCTTTTACGAGAACTTCTACTTAGATATTTCACTGTTGCTCCAGAAGATCATCTGGTCCAACCTTTTGGTTCATTTACCACCATGTCCAGTTGTATCTTGAAAGTTTCCAGTTGGGGAGACTCCACTATGTCTCTGGGGAGTTAATTCCAGGGATTTGTTGTTACCACTGTAAAAAAAAAAAAATCTTTCTTGAGATGAAATGCTCACACTTTTTTCCATTAAGCAGTGTATGTACAAAGTCCATTAAAATTGAGAGGAGTTTTGGGCAAAAGAAAGGTTTTGGGCAATTGATGTTTCCCCAGTTTTCAAAGTAAGCACCTTTGCTTTCAATATTGGTTATATACAGTTGGCCTTCCATAATGTGATTGTTGATAGCATTGAATTTGTATAGACTTACAGCTTCAAATATAACTGAAACCTTCAGCTTCATGGTAATTATTAGCAAAAGCTGATGTGCTACCTAATTCCTTCCCTAAGAGGCATATCCTTTTGACTGTAGTTGTGATAACTTGAGACAAACTGACCTGCTAGGGCTTGGAAACATTTTTCTCACAGAGTTTTTGTTTGTTTATGGGCAAAGACTCTCTTTGGCATAGGCAATCGGCTGTGCAAAAGTTTGCAGCCCAGAGAAGGCACAAGTGTCTAAACACCTATATGGGAGGCAGAATGCCTTAGCAGTGGTAGGTGCAGCCACTCCTAGGAGGTGAAAGAGTTACATGCAGTTGTCCACCTTTAGTACTGCTGGACATGGGGCAGCTGGAGCCACTGTCTCACTGTGTAAAAGCACCAGCTGAAAGAACTTGCAGGAAATTGCAATCACGTCCTGCACAACCCTGACAGAGAAATCTTTTTCCCCCTCATTGTTACTTTTTGGCATTCACTTGACAATAGGGTCACCTTATAGTCCAGACTTCAAATACGAAACACTTGGGCCAGTCTCACAGAGCATTCATGTATTTGTATTTGCTCCCAGGACTTCCTAGGAATAGAGATGGTGGGGAAAAGTTTTGAAATAGTCTTTGTTATGTGTAAAAGGAAGAGCTAGAGCAGTGTCATGAACTCAGTAGAGATGTATAAATAACATTTAACCTTTGAATCAAGAGACACAGGTGCAAATCTCCAACCGATGACAGTGCGTAAAGCACCATAAAAGCAGAGCGTGGGAGAGGAGCAGGGCTGTGAAGTGACACTGCAGTTCGAGGTGTGATTTTGTGCCCACTCAGAGCTGATTGTTCCTCACCTCTGGAACTCAGATGCTAGCTCCTGCTGGACTCAGAACTCAGCCAGAATTCTCTTGCTTTTACTTGATCCGGTATTGTCCCTGTGGCTGATCCTCTCCTGGGGGTGTACAAAGGGTACCTCTGCCATCTCCCCTTCCATGCCACCCTGCTGGGAAGAGCCAGACTAAGCAAACTGGAAGAGGACGGTGGCATCTCTCTGGAGTGAGTTACTGCCATTGCTGGTTTTCAGCAGAGAAGCAAATAATGTAGATGTTTCATCTGGGTCCTGTTACAAAAGTAACAAACAGGCTTGGGCTGCTTTGAAGTGCCCTTGTGCTGTCTCATTCCTTTTACGTGAACTCAGATTTCCACACAGATGGTGACAGAAGATCATTAGCACTTTTATGGAAAACTCCTCTGAAATCTGTATCTGATTTGTCCCCCTCAGGTTCAGATTTCCTAAGTTGCAATTAAGACTGGGCTTGGTTTCTTTTATGTATTATCCCAGTTGAACTGAATTCAAAACCCACAAGTAAACTTTCTTCATTCTTTTGAGGTAGTCCAAGGTCTTGAGAAAACCTAGAAAATACTTAAGTGCTTTTGTTTATTTGGAAAAAAACCCCCAAACAAAACCCTGTAAACCCTGTACAGTCTGAATTCTGGACTTCATTTCAGAATTTAGGATTCTATGAAGTGTCATTGGTTCTGTACATATTTAACATAACCTCTCAAAAACTTCACTCTTTTCTAGCAAGCAATGGACACTGACATATAAATTATAGAATCACAGAATCTCTGGGCTTAAATTCTGCTTCTCCCAGATCCATTGCATAAATTAAGGCAACTTTTTGTTACACTTTTTCATCAAAGAAAATTTTCAGACGTATAAAAGTAAGTTCACTGTATATTCTATTCCACTGAAAGTATTTTTAAAGCTCTTTACTAAGTTTTCTGGTGTAGTGAATATCTGTCTGTCTATCTATCTGTATTTATATATCTATATACATACCCACATGTATGTATAAATATATATATTTTTTTTCTTAAGACAATTATAATTCCTTTCTTTTAGTAGGCATCAGATCTGCTTCAGCTAAATGTTAGGCAAGCTAACAGGCTACACATTGAAGAGATAGTTGATAATGATTTGGAAAAAATAAACAATCTGAATTGTTTGAAGTTTCTGGGGCTATCATCTGAGCCATTTCAGTTCAAAAAGCTTTCCAAAAATGCATTCATTCTCTTTCTGTGTCCAAGTCTAAAGAATCCACGTAACAAATTTCAGAAACAGATGGATTATCAACATACTCAAGTTTTTTGTTTCAAGACTTGGATGATTATGTGCATGAGTCTTCCTCAAGGTATTTGGCAAGAACACTTCCACCCTTGAGAGCCTCTTGACATCTGTTTCGGAACATTATTTATGTGAGTCATACATGTATGTAAGTGCAGTTAGTTTTAAGTGCTTATTTTGAGAAAGAAAGGAAAATACATGCAGCGTTGCTGAATCCATAAAATTACATGCATTCTACACAAGGACACAAGACAGAAGTGTTTATTAAAATAAAAAGCTTTAATGCTTTTGCATTTAAAAGATTTAGCATAAAATAATTGCTACAAACATGCTACAACATACATGTTCAAATAGTTTTCAGTGCTTTCTTTCAAAGTTCAGCATTTTGGCAAAAATAAGTTTTTCTGTATGTACTTCAAAACTTGGCTATCATAATACTGATATAAAATACTTCATGTAGAGTAAAGTCAGGTGCATAAAATACAATAAGTAATAAAACATACTGTTTGTATAAACATTTAAAGTATAAATTTCATTAGATAACATGCAAATACTGCAATATTTTAAATGGCACTTAAATATAGATACTGAGATTCTTTATAATTTTGCATCCAATATGAGATTCTGAAATGTACAAAACTATAAAAAGAACACAAATCTCTTCACTGAAGTCAGGTACTAGCATAGAGCTTGATTGTCATTTTACAAGCAGTGAGCCCAAAGTCCTGCAAGTATTCACCAGTCCAAGGAACGATGCCTACTGAAATAGGCCCAGGGCTAGTTTGTTTTCTTCATAATAAAATATGCAAGCATATTTACATGAGAATAAACTCTTAAATTTTTGGTAAGGTAATTAAGTAGCAGCAATGTCTTTCTTCCAAAAATGATGTTTAAAATAGGTGCATGCCTTCATTGTCACTGATATGCATCTGAATAATATAAAACTGGCATCCTTCAGTAAACTCAAAACACTGTTTAGTTCATTGCTGAAAAAACCCTATAAGATCCCTTCTCCTCAAAATCATAAATCCATTATGTCAGAACCTTACAGAGCATATTTATGTTTCCAAGATCCATGGAAAACCATCTAATTGTGCTGAAACAGTCATCTGAAAGTTATGAATAAGAGAATCATCTTTTCACATTATTCAAATACTTTTAGTCCTTCATTGAAAAATATAAGTTCATTGAATGTTGCATGTTTTTTGTTTTCTGTTCAGTGACCAACAACTCCGAATGTCCTTCACCACACAAATGCCACAATGCTCATGCATATTTCTTAAGCAGTTACATGTAGCATGTCAATGCTGATGACAGCATGAATAGAAGGCTTATGAACAGGGGGTGCAGAGCAGGCGCCACTTGAGCGGAAGCAGAAGAAATGCTAAATGAAACTTGTACTTGAGACGCAATTAGAGCCGACAGAGGCACGTGTGACGCTAATGTTGGGCTGTCTGAATTGATCAGAGACTCGATCTTCTCTGCTTCTTTATTGCAGGCTTCAATCTAGGGGAAAAAAAGTTACTATTTCTCCTCTTACCATGTAAAATGCCAATGCAAAAATATTCCCATCAGCACATAAGATTTAGATAATTTTGGGGAGAACTTGGAAAACAGATCAGAGGTCTCATCATGGACTCTGATACTATTGAAAACTCCTGTGGAAGTCCTCAGTAGTAGAAAAGGAACAGGAAGGAAGCTGTATACAAGTTATCGAGGGGTTATGTGTTTTGAATGTCGATGCAAAAAAGCCCACAGTGAATTATCACTAAAGAAAGTTCCTCTAAAACTGAGGACTTCCTTCCTGATTGACCAACTTACTTCCTTGACGTGCGCAACAGTGCAAAAATCAAGATTTTCTCCTTTCTGGGCTTTTTCTTCCAAATCAGAGAAAACTGATTTCATTTATGGGAAAGGAAAAATGGAAGTAATAGAACCTGAGAAACAGTAGGTTTCTATTCCCCCACTGACATGATGATACTAATGAATTTCTGTTAGGAAATTTATTTTTTCCACTTCACTTTCTACTGCACCCCAGAAAGGAATTTAGTAATAAGTCTCTTTAAAAGCATTGGAAGCTGCCTCTGGTGAAGATTAAATTTGACAAGCTTAATATTGGAGGTCCACAGCTTTGCAAGTTGAGGAGTGTCTAGCTTAACAATAGGTGCCACCAATGAGGTAAGCAGTGGTGGCCTCTGATTTCAGACTCCTCCTCCCCCCAGGAATCTGACAGCACCTGCTGCAGGTGGAGTGAGAGCTGACCAGGCCAGCAAGACTTTCTTCCTAAGTCCTGGTAACATTTTGGGCTGTTTCTGCTTGAGAAGGAGACAGAAGCTGGAGCTGAGTTGGACGTAACGGGGCACGAGCAATCAAATGACATACAATGTATCTGCCTGAGAAACAAGCACCATCCTACAGGTACAAAAGTGAAGCAAATCGATGCTGAGTAAATCAAATAATATCATCTACCTGCAATGGTTTGGGGTTCTGATCCACAGGAATGATGAGAATCACAATTTCTGATTCTATGCTTAAGTATCCAAACACATCACACTGTGGCACTGACACGTGCAGGCGAATTTTTTCAAGTATGTCAAGTACTGTTATTGGCTTTTTATTTGTTACCTGTAAGAAAACAAAGAACTCTGCAGATAATGTCATATTATGGAAAATTCTCCTCCACAGTTTTAATAACATCATGTCATGCCAGAGAATGTGTTTCAGCCATTAAACTACTCAGTTCTAAACTCTATTCTAAATGCTAGCAAAAGACCTAAAGGATTCAATGCATATAAAACTGAAATGATTCTAAAAAAAACCTGAAAACAAACCCCTCCAAAAATGTAAAAAAAAAAAAAAAAAAAAAAAAAAAAAGAGGAAAATATTTATTTATTAAATAACCATGGTTTTGATATGTGTTGTTCTCCACCTTCATGGTTAGTGTGTCTATGTACCACATACCTCAAAATAATGTAAATGGTTATCTGTTACAGTGGTTTGTGCTCCCACACTGTAAAGTGTGGAAACAAGAGGCAGAACAGCCCTAAATTTATAGAACTCTCTAGTATCTGAAGCAGTTTTTTCTCACGTGAACCAGCTGTCTGAACTAAAAGAGGCAGACATTACAATCCAGATGTCAGGGTGCTTAGTAGATGAGAGTAGTTATGACCAACTACTTGAATAAGACAAATAAATTTCTTTAACTAGAAAGCCTTCTTCTAACAGAAACTAAAAATTCTTCTTCATGGTCACATGTTGTAATGTGTGAACTGAGAAGCTGCAGTACCCACTGTGTCCCTGGTACCATTAGAGGTGACAACTGGACAACACTCCAGGATGTAGGCATGACCCAACAGAGACTGTTACTCAGCAAAACTGGTCAACACACAAGAGCACCAACAAACACAATCTCTGACAGGAAAGCAGTAGAATCATAGATGCTGTTCCTATATAATTTGTCTGCAGTATTACAAGTCATATAAACTGCAAAACTGAGTCTGCTCGTTTGTGCCTACTCTAATTCTCTATTTGTGCCTACTCTAATACTCTAATTTTGTATGACTCAGATAAAGAAATAAAGAGACCTATAAGCAGTATAAGGAAAAAAACACCCAACAATCACAAATAACAACTAAAAAATAATGGCTTTTATAACATGTTAACCTTTCAGGAGGAAGGGCACTGTAACTTGACTTTTCATATACTATTTCACATTAGGCATGATTGAACTGTTTACCCTTGCAAAATTATCCAGCTTGTCTTTGTCATATAAGATTCTCAGCATTCCAGCACACAGTGGACAGCAGGCTCCTAGGTGAATTAAAGAAATCTCAGTAGTAAAACAAGCAGTCTTTTCACTTTTAAGTAAGCAAGAGTCAAAATTTAAATATTAACTGAGAATGAAAATAGCAAAATTACCAAAGCAAAGTAAATGTTTCAATTTGACAGCAGAGTTGCAGATTTCTAATACTTTTTTAGTATTTAAAACATTTATAATGCAAAATTAGTCACCTTTCGACACATATTTACTATTATCAGCATGAAGCAACAAGATGAATTTTCATTC
The DNA here is from genome assembly GCF_021018805.1 of Prinia subflava. Taxonomy (NCBI): domain Eukaryota; kingdom Metazoa; phylum Chordata; class Aves; order Passeriformes; family Cisticolidae; genus Prinia; species Prinia subflava. The sequence continues at coordinate 95,419,081 of NC_086247.1, forward strand.
ATTTTAAGATCCTTCATTACGTAAGCTAAAAACTGGAGGCACTGTGTATACCACAAGCCAAGATTTTGTATGGATGCATGCATATCAACTACAGAAGTGATGGATTTCAAGAGTTCATGTAGCTAGGACATGACAAAAGCATTTATGCACATTGCAAGCATTAATTTCTGCAGTTGCATCATGTTGGAGCTTAAAATCTTTAGATAACAAGGGAGAAAAAGTGCTTGTCTCACAGACATTGTATTTCTCCTACTGTTTTTCCTCATCATGTCAGAAACCAAAGGGATAATATTTCAATTTTCTGTCCATGCCTGTGTATTAAATCCACTCTCCAACTTATATGTAATTCACATTCACAGAGTGACATTTACAGTATTAAATGTTATTACAAAGCACTTTTTCAAAGGGGGCGAGAAAGGAGAAAAATGAATGAAACATTTTTGTTTTGAGAACAGAGCTTTTCTTGCTCTGTGTATTACCTGTGATTAGTTGTTGTTTCATAAAGGAAGCACTTGTGAACACAATAAAAAACTGGTTCAAACCAGCACACTGAAAAACCACTCCTGCTGTCTTCCACTGTGAATACATATGCTATTTTCCTCTGTCTTCTAATTAAATACCATCTTTGTCCTTCTGGGAACCCTGTGCTGATGACAGCTCAGCATTCCACTGTGGTATCTGTGCTACCACTTCTGAAAAATTACTCACTGGATTCCTAGAAGCATCCTACCCTGGACACCACAGACCTCATTCGTTTCTCCCAAACCCATCCCAGCTGCCAGTCTCTTAAAGACTGAAGGAGCATGCCTCCTAAAGCCAAGACCTTTACAGCTCAGGTTTGTGCTCATCTTGGTTCTGATATTGGCTTGTTCTAGCCCTAAGTAGAGTCATTACTTTACACTTTCTGTTAATACAACATTTTAAAGCCTGTGTTTTGTTCCCAGTATCCCCCTATTTATACCCAGAGCCTGGAGAACTCTCCCCACCTGGTGCCAGGAGTGGTTTGCAGCCCGTGGCAGAGAGCTGGGGACACTGGACGAAGGCGCACTCGGAGTGGAAGCCGTGGTCGGAGAGCGCGCGCACGGCCTGGCAGTGCCCGTGGTAGTCCACGGCCACGCGCTGGGCGTAGGCGGCGCAGACGCTGCCGTAGGTCTGCCCGTCGTGCCCGCACACGGGCTCTGCCGACCTGCAGAACGGCTGCAACACAGCAAGGCCCAAAACATCGCTGCAGCCCTGCTGCACAAACCTCAGAGCAGTTTCAACGTGAGGAAAACCAAAATTAGTGCGAATTCACTGCTAAAATTGTCAAGCCTTTGAAAAGATAGGAAATCCAGAGGAAATAACCTGCCAGTTTATAAATGGGCCATAAATGAAAAGGGTAAGTACTTCAAGAAGGTGACAGTGTCTGAGAAATGCACAATAAAACGTATTTCAGAAACCAACAACTTTTGTTATGTGCTAATGCTTAAATAAAATTACCAGAATTTAACTTATTAAATCAATTAAAACCATTAGAATTTCGTTATACCTTAAAATAGTCTATTAATAAAATTAATTTCTTAACAACTCATTAGTAATTTAATTCATCTTAGTGTGGTTTTGTGTGCTTAAAATTTAGTGTGCATGCACATGTATTTCTAACACATTACTGTATGTTTTATATATCACCTATTTACCTATATTATTTATATTTGTGTATGTGTTACTGTAAGGTGACAGAAGTAGCTTGTCTAACACCACCGTAGAGAGTGGTGGGATGCAAAAACTAAACCTAATTTTAATCCTTCTCAAGGATAATTATGAAAACTTATCCAATGCAGACTAACTAGAAAATCCTTACAGACTGCCTAGTCTGTAAATAGATCCTGAGCAATGAACTTGGTAAACCTGGGGTACAATTACACAAAAAGCTGAAGACTTTCTATGACCGGGCATTATTTTATAATTTAACAAGTTAAAATTGGTAAGAATTAGCATTTAAGTAACCAAGGAACTGCACTAATTGCTGCAAACACACCTTAGTGTGCAAGCTTTAATAGCATATATAGGAAGATATAAATATCAAGAGTATTACCCCCAAGGAAGCATAAGTAGAGCTTCTGATTGCCTTTGAGACAACTGTTAACTAAAGCAGAGAAACAACAGACAGAACTCTGAAGATTATGAGATTATTTTTATACTAGTTAAAGTTTTTTAAATTACTGATTTCTATCAGAACATTTTATAAGCTATAAACCCCAAAAAGAATACTTAAAAAAGACTCAAGCAAACAAACAATATTGAAAAAAAAATTAAGTTGAACACCAAGGAACAAAGATTTGATACTTATTGCCAGAACCACTTCCTACCTGGCATGGTCCTCCGTATGCCAAACTTTTTCCTTTTTGATACAAAGTACACAAGTTAGTGTATTCCACACTGTCTGTGTCACAAACAGGATCCCGTGTCTGGTCACAATTTAACTGCCTTGGTACACATTCATGCTGGCTGCATTCGAACTTCTCAAAACTGGTCAAGCAAACTTGTTTCTTTGGTATGCACCTGCAGAAAGTCATAATAATTTCATGTCATGTCATGGGATTTTTTTTTTTTTTTTTTTACATCTTAGAATTTTGAGGGAAAATATTTTCAGTGAAATTTTCTCCAGTGCTTTAGAGCTAACTGGTTCTGCAGAGCTGCAGGAAATACAAGTGATAAAACACTCTGAATAGCCCATTTCAGGTCACATATACAAACCTGGAACAGTTTCACACCATGTTAGTCAATGTATGTCAACACAACTACAGTTTCCACTAATATTTATCTTTTACCAAGTATTTTTCAATGGATTATTGACAAAGGCTTGGCTAAACTTCTTACCTACTCCCATACTTCATTTTGTAAGTGAATATTTAAGAACAGCTAGGCAAGAGAAAACATGGAAAAAGCAAGAAAAAAAGATTCTATTGCAGAGGTCTAGTCTTACCCTTCTCTGAGAAAGGGGTGAAAACAAGACCTACCAAATTATATGGTTTCAGTTACAAATATCTAATTGGATTCTAGCTTTGGAGGTTCAGAATATTGTACAACATCCCATCTAGAGGATGACTGCAAACAAGCAGAAAAATCCCACATTTACACTTTCTTGGCATCCATTCCTCTACGGCCTTCACTGACAAGTACAGACAGAAAAACAGCACAAATTCTTTCCCCTTTGTATTAAACATCCTTCAATACCTTCCACGATCTTATCTGCAAAACATTTGGCATAGGCCCAGCAAGGCACCCCTCTGCTAGAGAAATGCCAGCCAGTGCAGTTTGCTGAACAGGCTGATGAAAGGTCTCATGGCCTCTCTGGACAACCCCCTCCTTCCATAAATTACAGCAGTGCTGCCACCACTGGATAATGCACAATATGTCCTTATTCTCTCTGAGTGCTGTGCTCCCATGCATTACAGACATGCCTTTGATATTAGGGAAGGCTCGGAAATTCTGAGATTTAAACACAAGTGGAATGTAAGATCCTAAATAGATTCCAAGTGCATCGGGGCATTTTCAGATGAGCATGTTCAGTTTGAACTACATTATCAAACTGACCCAGAAAAATGTATTTTGTACAGTCCTTTACTGAAACTACAAGTTGAGGTTCTAAGCATAATGGTTTTTTGAAAAACTGGAAAGCCTCTATGTACACTCTGAATTTCAAACATAAAAAAAAAGAAATGTTTATCCACAATGCAGCTTTGAGATTCCAGTTTTGAATGCCATTATGGCTGTAACAGCTACAAAACTACAGTGTTTTCTCAGTATTTTTATGCATCATGGCATTTTAAGTGCAGAAAAAGGAAAAAAACCCTAAAGTTGCAACAATCAGCTTTCATGAAAGCACAATATTACACAACTTATTTTGATGGCTTTCTTTCAAAACAGAAAAATGCACCCATTCAAATGAGACTGTAGTATTGCAAAACTCTGAGAAAATTGAAGACAGAGACCAATATTGTGAGCCACATACTTTGATCTCTGTAAGAAGGGTCAAGCATACTTTTGTTGTTATGTATTTGTCTATGCAGATTTTGCTTTTCTTGATATTGAAAAGAGATTGTACAGACATAATTTTCACAAGATTTAAGTTTATGAAAAAGAAGTGTGATTGATATTTTCCTATTTTAGAGTCAAAAAGCACAGATTACTTGGCTGAATAAGCAAGACTGACTCCAAGTCTTGAATTCAGATCTGTAAACTAGTAAAAGAAGGTGTGAAACAAAGTAGTAAAATGACAGTTATTGCCATTTTGACAAAATCTGATTCTCCCACTTTTGAAAGTGTACATAAAGTCTCTTTTATTGCTAAATTGAGATCTGTATAATGAATTTAATTGACACAGAACTACAAAAATGCAACCAAGAACTGTCAGTTATTACAATCCAATATTACTATGACAAATAAAAAGCAGCTACTTCAAACAGTTATTTTTCTTGGAATAGCCCCAAAGTAGAATGTTACAATATACAATACATTCAAAGAACACGTAAATCTGCTTTATGAGTGGATGAAGCCAAAGAAAACTGGAAAAATGTTCTGCTTTTACCTTTGATTTTTATTACAAGGGTTTGGGTTGCAAGGATCCTTGGAAATACACGATCCAAATTCAAACTGGTTGTCCTGGAGCCCAACGCAGCGAGCTATGCATGCGCTGGGATACGTGCGCCCATTCTGGCCACAGACTGGGACAAACTGGTCCACACAGTTACAGGGCAAACCTGCAAGAGCAATACACAGAACAGGGACTGGGTGCACACTCATTTTCCATGACACAAGGCGCCACTGAGGCGTCTCTGTCTTCACCCCTTTCCTCCCACCTGTCATTTAGCAACACTGGAGCACACAGGCACTTACAAGGAGCAGGAAGGGAAATTTGTGTCTTGCCTCTTTGCTCATTCTACTCAGCTTTCTCTGTTTTTCCACTAAACACCTTATCTCTCATCCTTAGTGCATCCTGTCTATTTATTTTTATGTATTACTTGAGATTTTGTTTTTCTGTATTGAGTTTCTTTTTTAAAGTATGTGCTTTTCTTGCAGTGCAGGTTGGACGTGAGAAAAATAAATAGTTAAAAAACCCAAAGTAATAAATTATCGGGTGTTTTCCATTAATACAGTATAAAGAATTCAGCTGATAATCCCTGCTTTAAAGATACTCAGCCTACAGTTTCCATGGTTTGGAAGGTTACCTGTAAACTTCCGACGTTCATCCTCTGAGCTGTGCTCAGTTAGACACTGACGTGTAGAACAAATCAAGTTTCCAGCGAAACAGGAACAGACATTGCAATCTATATGAAAGGATGTTCCATGGCCTTAAAATGAATTAAGTAAATACATACAATTAATGCAAATACACCAGAAGACGACATATTCATATGCACTACATAGATACTACATTCTCATTAATTGTTTCTGTAATTTCCCTTTTCAGTATATTTTCCCACTGAAATTTCCATCCCTTTTTTTCCAACAGATTTCAAGTTCTGCTTTTGTCACTTAAAGGAAAAGTCTGTTTACATGTGGTTTTGATTAATTAGTTAACCACAGAAGCAGGCACTTAGTCCTTTCAAAGCCTGTATAAATTAGGTTTTCCGTTTTTTTTTTTTTTTTTTAAGAACAATAAAGTCTGGCTAGCGAGTTTCATGTTTGCTTAAAGGTAAAGCTTTTATAAAGACACATTCTTCTAAATTAAATTTACATAACACTCCTAACTCCTAAACTTTTAGTCTCACACACATTGCACAACTTGTATGTGTTTGTCAAGAGGTAAACATGCCAATACTTCATTCCAACCTTCATTGGATTGGAATGTATTTTATAAGTCAGTAACATTTTTACACCTGAATCTAAGAAACTTAGGGGTATTTTCTTCAATTAAGCAGCTCCAGTTCAGTTTTCTGACCTTTCCATATGACTGCCCTTCACTGTGATGTACATTTTGTATCAATCGATTCATGTTGATGACAGACTCTGATTTATCTGTACCCAAACTGGTTATCAAAGACTACCAATAAATACACAATTCTTGAGGAAAATGTAATAGTAATTGTGCCTTACAAAATAAGATTATATCTTCTCATCTCTCTTCAAAGGGTTGAGATTGAGGATTAGAATTTTTAAGAAAATATTACACAGGCACAAGGAAACCCCTCAGCACTGGAGCAATTCAGAGACAAATGAGGGCAGAACAAGAGGGGATGGGAGAGGAAGCCTCTGTAGCACTAAAAGCTCTCTTTACACCACAGTACAACTCAAAGGATGAAGGAATTTGCCAGTAGGGAAGAAGAAAAGCTTAAAATGTAATGCCAAACACAGGATCTCAGGTGATTCTTCGGAGTACCTGACTCAAGATCCACCTGAAAACTGTGCAGGGCTATTGTCTTTCACTGTCAGAGTGCAAACAGCAATTGGCTGGAATCAACTGACAACACAAAAAACCCCAGCATCATTCAAAACATTCAGGGTTGTTTTCTTTATAGAGAATGGTTTTAAAAAACACAGTTCAGATTTTATGTCTAAACCCTGGCTTTTTACAAGTGACATATAAACCAATTAAATATAGTCACTGCAAAATATTTACACGGTGACCATAAACTTAATTCTTTGCTTTTTAATATCTAACGCATCACCTAACAAATCTGCAACCTAGTAATTTTTATCTTTTATTACATAATAGCCAGAGTCTTAATCATGAGAAATACTTCATGAGTCACCAGGTAAAGGAGGAAGGTGTCTGGTTTTGGGGTTGTGGTAGTTTGTTTTTAAATGGACAGCACTTACTGAATACCTACAGCTACACATATTGTTCTGGTTACCAGAACAAGTGAGGGCTGTACACTGTGCAACCATAAAACACAAATACAGCATCAGATATTTTTGTGATTATTTTCACCAATAATCAGAAAAACTGCAAGTTTCCTTGGATAGAATGGCCCATAAAAAGTTACAGTCACCATTTAAAAACTCTTATTTGTTAACAACTGCATCTTAAAAATATCTGCATTCACCAGATACTTTCTACAACTGCCCATCAAATATATTGTTAATGTTAAGATGTTTTCAGTGTTCTGCTTCAATGGACAAATAGTACCAATTCTGGAAAAAAAAAAAGTTTTAAGTATGTTTGGCTGCCTTTTATATTCCTTGTACAAACAACAACAACAACAAATTCCCCATTCCATTCCATGGACTACTGCAGGCAGACTTTCCTGAGTGATGAAAATAATTGTACAATTGATTATTTAGCTTGACTTGGTATCTTTTGTGAGGAAGAAATATCCCAATTTCCTGCTCTTTCATTATTTAGGGTTTAGTCCTAATCTGAAAATTATGTTTGTGACAAACTACAATTTTGGACTCATGAGACATCTTTAACTTGCTTTAGCTCTGCTTGGACAACAGTCTGACAGTAGTTTAAAACGGCTGATTTACAGTCACTAAACAGGGAAGAGGGAAAAAAGGGACTGGTTCAGTGTAGACAGGTAGCTGGACAGTCTGCCTTTCTCACTGAACCCTACACTTGATCACCACAACCTATCCTGTATTTTTATCCAATCCTATTTTTACACTTTTAGGAAGTGTGCTTCCTACTCTGAATACGTGCATGAGTACAAACAAACCTTAAGCTGGATGACACCAATAAATAGGGAAAGAGGTCTTTGTGCCAACCACTGGAGTGGGAACACAAACCTTGGGAATTCATGGGTCCAGATGCCACAAGCCACTGAAAGGAAGAAAAAAAGCCCCAACAAATCCATAACAACCCCCCACCAACCATTTGGAGCTAGTAAAGAAACCACTCCATGCTAAAAAGAAATGGTGTACTGAGAACACCCTTCACACAGGACTGTGATTGAATGAGATTGTTCAGTTCTGACAGTTCAGTACTCATTTCAACAATGGAACCCTCCAGCATATGTAAGACTTAACCCAATATTAAATATAGGGATGCAATCATCAGCTTTTGTATATTATCATAAAACAAATTCAGAATTCAGATCCTCTGAGTCTTCTCATGTAGCTCAAAATTCATTAGGTAAGGAGCAGGTGCTGGATGCATCACCGCTCTGTTACTTACTTTTCCTTTGTCCTCCAACAATGCATGACTTCTGGAGGTCAACACAGCGCATTTCCATACAGTTCTCCAGCAATCCACTCTGTCCACAGGTACAAATCTTGTAACACCCAACATCACCAGCTGAGGATGGAACTTGGATAAGCGTACCTTGTCGGACAATAAAGTCGGAGGCTTCTCCCAGTTTGCAGCCTGCATACAAGGAAAAAAATAGCTCATAAGTAGTAAACACAGGGGCAACTGCCACTACTGAAATGAATTACTACAGTGACTTTCAAAAAACATAAGATGTTCTTGAGCAGCCTTACTCTTGCCCTTAAATTCACCCATTTCATAGAGGCAGCAACAGTAAAAATGGAGGATAGTTGCTTTAGATGAAGTTCTGAAGTACCTGTAAAGATGTTACTTTTGAGAAATAGACTTGAAATTACAATAATTCTCAAGTAATTGAATTTTCCAGCTCTGTAGTAGTATGAAACATGTTATATGACAAATACTACACATGCTTCAGTCTCTCCAATAAAGAATTTGAATTAAAGGGTTTCAAGCAAAGCCCAGTCATTTCCCCTCTCTCACATATTTTATTGTGCCTTTCTTCTCTACTTGTATCTCTTAAGTGAACACTGAAGGATTCTTAGAAGTAGATGTGAAGAGGGGAGAAAGGGAGAAAAAGGAGGAGAAGTGGATTTAAAAAAGAAGGGGAGGGGGAGGAGAGGTTCTGAGATTCGATGAGAGGTTCTAAGATTTGATGAGAGGGAGAAGGAGAGGGAGAGGGAGAGGGACAGGGACAGGTTTTAAGAATTGCAAGGAAAAATAATAAAATAGCAGAAATAACCCTACAAGGGGTGAACCGCAACAACCCCCCTGAAACTTTCAGCAAATAAAAACACTGAATTTAAACATAAAAGTCACTTTCCAACCTTCAGAGGAAGCAAATTGTCTCTTCAAAAGCTCTGTGTGAGCTTATTTTCAGATGACTGTGAATGACTTTTGCAGCAAGTGAAGACAATACAACCTCTATAGTAATAAGGCTCAGCTTTCCAGGAAAACAAGAATATTTTTAAGGGTCATAAAAGCATAACCAAAACAATGTCCCTAGGCTCACACAAAGAAAGTTGAAGTCCATCCTTTTTTAAAAAGGCTTTTAAAAGAGCACAAGGAGAGCAGATGTATGAGTGAAGCAAAATCCAGCTTTCCTCTTTTTATTAGGAACCACTGGGGAAGCTGCTGATCAGCCACAGAACTGCTGGAAGAAAAGAGGCTCAGGGAACTGATGTGAGACAGCTATGGCAATGTTCTCTATCACCTCCTCTAGAAAGGAGGCTGCGCCACGCAATTCAGTGTAAAAATCAGTGTTGCTCTCGCTTACACACGTGTTCAAGTGGTCACTACATGCACAGTTTCCACTCCGCTTCAAGAACCACAGCAAACCCCTCAGGTCACTGAATGGCAGCTTCTGCTTTAAAGGAAAAGGGAAAACTGTGGCAAGCACTACCAGTGCCTAGGGCAGAACAATGAAGGGGTTGTACAAGCTGGACATTGCAGAGTCTCACAGCTTCTTTAATAGGTTTGATCCACCCAACCCCACCATTTCAAAGATAGGTACCTGAAACTTATGCTGCGTGAGGCTCCCTGCCCAGTCAGCTCACATTTACACACGATGCAGAGGTTAGACAACACAAGTGTCCTAAAAAAGCAGTTCCCAAATGACCATACGTGTCTTTCTGGTGAGCTGCAACCACATTAGAAGTGTCACTGAAGGGAGCAGAACAGAAACACCATCGGCTGCATATCCAGAGGTCTTTGGTGGGAGGGGATGGGTGTTGGGTCAGTGGGAGGGGCGCTGTGGCACTGTGCATCTCTCGGTTCCTCTGGGCTGTATTCGTCTCTTTTTGTTATCTCACTTTTCATCATCAGCACCATCATAACTATTAAAACTATTTACTTTACTTCAGTGACTAAACTGTTCCTCCCCAGGCCAGAGGGGAAATGAGTGAGCGGCTGTGTGGTCCTCAGGTGCCAGCTGCGCTAAATCCTGGCACAGCAATTCACTTTAAAACCTTCAACAACATTTCAATGACGTGTTTATCGGCAAAATTCAGAAAAAGAGAAGCCTAAAAAACCTTACCTGGCACACACAAATATGGAAGACACAGCTCTCCAGATTGACATCCTTTTCGATTTACTTCACACAGTTGATTAGCTGCACATGGGTTTGGATTACATGGATGTGTGACATCTTCTACAATGTTGCCTAAAGAACTTGGGCCTGAAAACACAATATACATCATCTACACTGATTTAAATGAAGTTTATTTTTCATCAGCAGAACCTAGCATTTTTTATGTCCAGTAAAATCATATTTTTGACAATTCTGTGATTTTTTTAACTTTAATTGTAGATGTAGAAGCTTGCTATGACCAGGTAGTTAACTTGTTACAATAGTTTAATCCTCAGTCCTGCAAATAATGACCTGGATGATCCTTCACACGCAAAATATATTTCCTTTATCTTGTCTGCCCAATAATTTTCTAGCCCAATACAAGAAGGAATAGAAGCAATGAACTATGGCAACTTGAAAATTCCAATTTTCTCTAATACATTAAATAAAATGTCTCAAATTCAATATAATTTTCTTTAAAATTACTAAAAGTAATGACAAACATTCACAATATCATGATTTCTAATTTTGTTGCATAGGTATGTCAGTACTTACTCAGGTAAGTATCCAAAGGTATACAATTCTCCAAGTCATCTGTTGGAGACAAGAGTTCACAAATGCTCTCAGCTGAGTGGCCTTCAGGGAATCTATTATGATCTCCACACTTCTTCAGTATTTCCACACAATCTGATCTACAGATAAATAAAGAGACAGAACTTCATGAAGACTACTTGAACAAAAAAGGGCTTATATGAAAAAGATTTCTTTCCATATTATTCCCTTTCCTAAATCCACAACTTTCCTGATAAGCCTCACAGCAGAGTGTTTATACATATATATATATATATATATATATATATATATACATGCTACATTTCATGTAGGAGGGAGGAACAAATTTGTGACACAGACAGAAACTACTGCTTGTACTACTCCTCTTTGACTTTGGGCTTGGTGATCTTCATTTTCTAAGGCATCATATGCATGTCTTCCAAGACCAAGCATTTCCTTCATTTACTAATGTCTAACATGGGTTGAACTCTACCTCCCTACCTACACTATTAGTTGCTCTTTTTTCTAAAAGAAAATCACCTTACTCACCTACTCTCAAAACTTATTAAAAAAACCCCAAAACCCAAACCTTTTTTTTTCAGACCTTTCTGTCACCTGAAAGTTATCAGTTGATCTCAAAACCAAAAGAAAGGAAAGGTTTAAAACACCACAGAGAGCAAAAAAACCACAAACCTTCAAGAAATCTTTTTTCTTTCACTTTACAATGCAAGCATATACATCCATCTCATTAACAAGCATCTTCATTTACAGTGATGGAGATTCAAGCAATGGCAACCATGCAATAGAGATTCAAGCAATGGAAACCATGCAATTTCATATTCCTTACATGTTTGCCTCGCCATGCTTTCCTAACGTAGCAAACACAGTCCTACAGCTTTTTAGTTTTCGTTGAAATCCTTAGTAAAACCTCTAAAATGGTTTTTGTTTTCCCCACAGTACTTACTTGCAGATAATACTTCCTCTAGATTTGCTGTGACAAGGTTTAATCTGCAGGGAGCAGGCAATTGCCTTCCACATTTCTGGTTGGCATTTTTTAATATCAAGCACAGGAATATTTATGAATGGCATCTTAATACTCCCTTTTTCCCATAGCTTCATGTCATTCATGGCTCCCTGGTCTGACTGAGTATTGCAGCTTCTAAAAAGTTCTGTTGGTCTTAAAAAGAGAAGGTAAGATATAGCATGTATGAAAGAAAAAGAAAATACCACACATTTTCCCTTTTCACCGTATGAACTCCACATCCTTCATATGGCTTTCTTTTTGTGGTATACAAGCAATTAATCCCTCCCACGGTAAAGCAAGGACAGAATCAATTTGAAATCTGTTTTTAAAGAAGATAAGGTCTTTAAGACTCAAGGCTGAAATTCCCTTCTCACTTGTATCTCTTAGATGAAGTAGCACTTTAATATTTCTCACCTGAAGCTGACTTAGGAGCAAGTATCTTAGACAGCCCAAATATCTATGTAAATGTTTCTTGGTGAATCACTAATGCAACTTGATTTATCTTTTATATTTAGCCAGGCTTGGGATTCTCCTACTCATACAACACTCATGCCACTACATACAATTTGGAAAAAAAAAAAAAAGGCCAGTGATCTCTAATACCTAAGAAAATTTAGGAGATTTTTAAAACTCTAACTGTAACCTTGCAATTACTTCCACCCACCAGTTTTAATTAATTTTGTCCTATAGAGTACAAACCCACAGAAACATCTCTGCAAATAAGGAATTTTGAAAATGAGTAACATGTAAATTTAACTAACACTTTTACCTTATTTATAATATACAATATTCCAGTAACCATGACTTACTTGTCTATGCGGTAAGACAGAGGAATATGCAGAGGTAATACACAGTGACATTTTACAAGTTCACGGGTTAACTTTTATTCTTCTAAATTTTGTTACATCTGTTGCTAAATACATTTCCAAATGTTCATTCTAAAGAAAAACTACTTATTTTCAAATTAACTAAAACCATATTTGCAGAAAGAAAGCTACATACAATCTCAAAATAAGTCTTAAAAACATTTCATTTTATTTTTGAAATCAAAGCATAGGAATTCCTTTATAAAATATTCAGTGTCTCTCTCCTACCTGTTATTAAAATTAGTGCAGTAAGTAAGATTTCTACAGCCCAGCTGACAAGGTTCTCGAACATCTGCTAAACAGGTCAACATGGAAACTTCAACTGCATTATACTCACAAAAACGATCAAATTCTTGCCAGCTCTGTGAATTGCCCCAGCTCGTGCTATAAAGTTTAGTGCAGAGCTCTCTGAAAACGAAAAAGAAATAGAGATGAAGAAAATAAAATTAAAAGAACAACAGTCATTCAGATATAGCCCATCACTTTGCTGCTCACAACAGCCTCTGCTCACCACAGAGGATAGATTAGAGCCCACAAAGTCTGCAAGGGTACCCAAAAGTAGTGCTCAAAGCAAAAAACCCATTTTGCTTGCGAATGTCAGCACATCTTTAAGCTAGTAAGACCAAAAGACTTCAGGATATAAAATTGCAATATCCAATAAAAATGTAACAGTTGGAAACCTGAACTTACAACTTTGAGATGAAAACTATGCCAGCTAATTTTACTGGTAATAAATCTAAGTTGACATCACAACAAACAACTTCTAATCTCATTCTTCAGCTGCAAATCACACTTTCTCCTCCTACAGAAATGGCTGTCAAGCAAAATACACTCCTTCTTTTGCCCTGATGTTTGAAATAGCCATACTGTTTGCTGCTTTTGTTTGAGATGTTTCCTGGTGTCAGCAATACTCAGTTCACTTTGTTCATGGCAATGTCCTACAAACTACAACTATTCCCATCCCAAGGTATGGAACTTCATTGTACTATTAGATCTCCTGCCTATTAAAAACTTGATAAAAGAATCCATTTTAGAACTCACTGTCAAAGCAAGGAACTAAAAGATACTTTATTAACTATCCTATGCTACAATGTTGTAAGAAATAATGTAATTCCAGGGCTGTACTACAAAACTCATTAAAGATCCTGCTGCATTCAAGCGATGTTGTTACTGGAAACTTTGATATAAAAGGAAGTAACAGCTCAAAAATGTTTGCCACTTATTCCGACATACCGATGCATTTAAAATGCAATTATCATCTATTTTTAAAGTGGGCAGAAAAGCATCCTAGACTAAAAATACCTCAATAATTTGCAAGCATGCAACAGTTTGCTGAAAACCTTTGTTTTTCTAAATGTCAGAATAGTTAGTTCCCTTATTTAATTACTACATAGCCTAAGTTATTTTTCAGAGAAAAACCAGAAGAGCATCTAGAAAGGAATACTGCCAAGGTTTTAACCTGAAGCAACCAGGCACTTGGGAGTTTGTGGAGTTTGTTGTCCTTTTGTCTCTCTTTAGCATCTGGTTAAGACCTCTTAACCAGAGGCTGCAATATTGGCTATTATGACCACAAGTATGGTACAAGTTTCACTAACTTACTGTGTCTGCTACAATAAGCCAGTGCTAAATGTGAGAAAAGGTTGATTCCTTTTATAAAACAGTATGTTTTGAGATACAAAGAATAGATTACCCAACAGATTACTATCTGGTTACTTGAACCTGTATTTTTTCTAAGAATTCCAGAACTTCCTGTTTGATGTACATAGCAAGATTCAGGCAAAGGCCAGAAACAAGACAAATTCCTAAGAACTTTCACAATTGGAAATGAGGTTAAAGAAGTACTGACCTACATGTGGAAGAATTTGCTTTAGAACAGCAATGGAGCTTAGCTCCATCGAGGCCTGTTGAAGGTGGGGGGTGCACAGTGACTCCTGGGTGAACAGATCTTGAACTCTCAAGAAAACATTGCCAAAGTGGGTCCTGAGGGAGAGGCATGGTTTTGCAGCCTTCTATAAGTCCATCAACAATTTCAAGCTCTGTTTTCATTGACATTAGAATTCTTTTACAAGCAGTCTGACACGCATAGTCTTCTGCTCTATCACAGCAATACAAACCTGTTAACAAAATAGTTAACAGTCAAGCACAAAACAACATTAAAGAGGTACAACATAAACAGCCCTAAGAAATAAAAGTGCTGGAAGGTGCTGCCCTCTCCTCCAAAGAATCTTAAATAACATTGCTTCTCGTAAATAGATACAGAATCAACTCTGGAAAAAAACTACAAAACCAAAATGTAAAAATGAAAAGGAAATAAAAATTAATAATGCACCTAAACCCAAAAGTTATCATTATATAAACTCATATAATGATAGTAATACAATTTATACAATAGACTTCTACAATAACACATTTTATATAAAATGGACATGAAGTACATTTTCAGGATCTTCTATAACTTTCAGTAAAGAAGGAATTACTTACTGTCTGTAGGGTTCCTCATTGGATATGACTGTGTGTAGTTATGCACGCAGTGTATAAGCTGAGGGCTGATAGATGCACAGTAATTTTCAACTGCTTTAATTTGTGATGGACCGGGAGAGGAGTCTGTCCGAAAAATTGCTTGGCAATATTCCCGGCAGTTTGTATGGTGACCTGCATAACTGCAACAGACTGACCCCACTGGGGAAGCAAACAAATAAACAGAAAATCTAAGGGTTCCTATGCAGAGAAATGAAGAGATCAGCATGTCTGTATAACACACAATGATGCTCAAGGAAACAAAAAAAAAAAAACCAAGAATTTCTATGCTCTATTGAAATGTTTCTGTCTACAGAATGACTGGAAATATCTGTAACTAGCCAAACTACATTTGTTTGTCTGGCAGGAGAAAAAAAGTCAGTACTAAAGTCGCCTTGAACCCAAGTTCAAGACATGAGCAAGCCAGCTGAATCTCATTTTCAGCTGTTTTGTTCTTATTTTAGGTAACCAGACGTGTCCCATAATTGAATTATCAGAGAAATACTAGTAATAAACAAACAAATATCAGAGTAGTATCATTCAAAAAACCCAGAGAGATGGTATTGGTGATTCACCCATTTTGGCTATGTTGTTAAATACATATAGTAGTTCTTGAGAACAACTTCTACTAGAATTAATTCTAAGACCTTGATTTCATTTTATATAAACATATCAGGCAACAAAACACTTGCATCTTTCTTCAAAATTTCAACTATGCGTTTGTTTTTGCTACTTAGCACACATCAAAGGAACAAGCAGAAGAAAAAGATGACAGAAAAGACAAATACAGATACACAAATTAAAAACTGATATTAATTATACAAATAGCCAAATCCCCTTATTACTTGAGTAAGACAATTTACTCCTGTGGCTTGTGCTTATATGGGTCTGAAATCCATGTGTTTGAGAATATGTTCACCCACAGAATATTTTATAGTTTAGAGAAAAAAAATGACTGATACAAAAGAAAACCAGAATAAACTATTCATTATATACTTACTTTCATTTCTGTTAATACAACTAAAGAGAGCATTCTGAAATCAAAACAAAAGCAGTGTTACAAGCCAGAAGACTTCAAAAAAATATTTAATTATCCAGTAATTTGTTATAATGAGCTAATAAACCTGTGGTATTACTTGTTTCAATTAGATTACATTAAAACAAAAACACTATACAAACAGTGTACAAACAGGAAATTAAGAGATCAAGGGTCACCAAAGTTCATAATAAAACAGATAAATATTCAAGCAAACAAGTAAATTGGAAGATTTTCCTGGACTAACTTAGAAACAGGGTAAACTGCTATAATAGGGTGTTCCAAATGTTGGGATTGTTTTTTTAGGAGCAATAATTTAAAAAATTCTATGTAGAAAAAAAGAATTCTGCACAGACTGATACATGCAAATAGTAAATCTCAGCAAAATGACTCCCTGACAATGTACCTTAAAAGCTAAAGCATACAACCAACTCCCTCAAACTGCAGCTGAAAAGCTAGGGGATGTACATCTTAAATGTAAGAAGGGAAATACACATATCCTGCTGCTTTGTTTCAGAGGTCTCTAATCTGCGGACTAGTCATGGAATGGCTTCGGTTGAAAGTGACCTTAAAGCTCATCTAGTTCCAACCCCCTGCCCTGGGCAGGGATACCTTCCACCAGACCAGGTTGCTCAGAGCCCCATCCAACCTGGCCTTGAACACTTCCAGCGATGGGGCATCCACAACTTCTCCTGGCAACCTGTTCCAGTGCCTCACCACCCTCATCATAAAAAATTTTCTCCTTTGTATCTAGTTTGAAACTACCCTCTTTCAGTTTACAATCATTAACCCTTGTCTTATTGTAACAAGCCCTGCCAAAAAGTTTATTCCCAGCTTTCTTGTAGGCCCCCTTTGTGCATCAGAAAGTGCTATAAGGTCTCCCGGGATCCTTTTCTTCTCCAGACTGAACAACCCCAGCTCTCTCATAGGAGATTGTTTTCATAGGAGACATGCTCCATCTCTCTTTGTGGCTCTCCACTGGACTCATTCCAACAGGTCCACATCTTTCCTATACTGCAGACTCCAGACCTGGGTGTAGCACTCCACGTGCGTCTCACCAGAGCAGAGTAGAAGGGCAGAACTCCCTCCCTCACAACTACTGAACTCTTGCCAAAAACCCCCCAGTCTTCCCCACACTGAATAAGCACATTTCCCATTAAAAAAATCAGACACTGCATATAAGCTGTCTGGAACTCTATGAAAAGATGAAGTCATGAGGTTGAAATTCCAAAATGTTATCAGTTATTAAAGACTAAAATAATATGATTGTGAGAAAAGAGAATTTGAACCTCCTCCATATCTAACCTCTACAACTGTCAGAACACCAGATTATAAAACATGATCAAATACATCAATATGGCGACGAAACACAATTCCCATCTTCAAAAAATTCCTGATGTCCATTTCCCTCTCCCTATAATTAAACAAATTTCTATTTCACACAGAAGAGAGTATCTAGAGAAGAAAACAGAAACACCATCAGACTGATCCCAGATCGTGTGGGATGAGTCTTGCTTCAATACAGGAAACCACCAGATGTGCAACTATCTCTAAGATAAGGAAGAGAGCCCAAAATGCAGTCCTAGTTCAAGTTTAGTAGTTCACCATATTCTTCATTTATCTTAAATTACTAGTTATTCACTGCATTGCAGAGAAGTAGGTATCCCAAATAATCTTGGGGCTATTTTTGTGCAGATCTGCACTGCTGCAAACAGACGAAAATACAAATGTGCTAGGAATTAACTTGATGATTTTATTTTTCCTTTTGTCTTAGATGTTGTTTAGTGTGCAGGAATTTGTTTTTCATTCATATTTTCTACTTGCTTTCTTCTGAACACAAGATTTTAAACAGGGCAGTCCCAATACTGTAATGCACAGCATCAAATTTCTCCTGTTAACTCTCAGAAATTAATTTAAACCTTGGGTAAGCCATGACAGTGTGGCAATGAAAGACCCTAAGAGAATAAATACTAACTTGAAAGTTAGAAATAAACAAATCTAACTTGAAAGTGTAAGCTATTCTTCCACAAACAGCAACTATTTATAATTCTAGTGATCACAAACAAAGGCACAGATTTATTGGTACACATCACACAACACCTAAAAAATCTGCCTTACATAGAACAAAGCCCCAAATCTCATAAAGTAGCAATTCAGACATTTTATTTTCATACCGAAAATATCCTCTACAATATTTCAGATCTTTTCTCCCAAAAGCATGAATACTGCATTATTAAGATGAACTTGCAGCGACATTCTTCCTCCCAGCAGCACGTTTTCATTTAATTAACTTTAGATTTTCCCTTCTTTCCTACACACAAACCAAATCCTGTTATGCATCCATCTTTGTAAAACAGATGAGGGACAAGAGAATTAATGGAGAAAGAACACAGAGATGGGGTTACCATCCTACATCTGTAAACGATAGATTTACACTACTACCATGACATTTTTGTAGCACCATATATGCTTCACTGTGGATGCCAGGCAAAGGTTACAGAAAGGCCCTGTTTCCATGTGGCCACTTGGTTTCTTTGGGACCTGTCACACACAACAACACTCTGCCCCTAAACTGACTGCCCTCAGAAGCTGCTGAAATTTGACTTCTCCAGAGCCACCCTGCATGGAGCGCTGGAAGGTGGCACACAAACCAGCCAGGTAGAATGAACACCGTAACTTTATTAATTAATGCACTGGGACAGCAAAGGCTGCTAGAAAGTCTAAAGTCTGTCTGCCATGGTTATACCATGTACTTGACCATACTATTAGCACAAACAATACTTAGAATCATACTCTAATGCTGCAATAAACTCTGGTAAAAATTGTCACATTACTTAGAAGTTGAATGATACAAAAAAGTGATTGTAAAGCAGTTCATGGATAACAGTGTCACTTGTCCTGCTCAGAGGACACAAAAGAAAAGAGAATGTTGAGAAGATTATGCTATCTACTAATACTCCTTCTCTAAAGAAGGGCTCAAATTGAGACAAAATTATCCTCTCACAGCGGTTTCACATACCAATTTTATACAGGCAGGAACCCAATCCAACAATAAATATTTCTGTATTTTGAAACTACAGTTCCACAGACTGCTGAATCACTGTAATAATCCTCACATTTCTGTTAAGAGGAGATGGTCTGGCTTCTCTTTTCCACCTTGTTCCTGTTTCCAGCTGTATAGTCTTGTGTATGCCCTTACACTATCACCTTGTCATAACCTGATCTTTCTCATTAACCCTGATGAAAACTCATTTTTCTCATCCCCTAGGATTTAAGTCAACGATACCAACAGGTAAAATACTATGTTAGAACAGAAGACAAAAATAATTTTTAGATACCCTCTTTTAGAAGGACCTGACAGATGCCAGAGGGAGAGTAAGGCAAGGAGGGGTAGGGAATGTGTGTGGAAAAATGGCAGTCGCAGGAAGAACTTCAGCTGCACTGAGTTGTTACAGCAACTCACCATATTTCAATAAACTGTAAGTGTCTGTAGCTACCACAGAATACATAGCTAGTGAGGGTGCTGACTTTATTTTTTGGGTAGATCTGGTAACTGTTCAGTTTACATGTATGTATATACCCCTCACACATGTAAGGGGTATAGTTACAGAGATATGAGATTATCTTAAAAAAAACAAAAACTAGTGTCTAATCACCTGTTCATAAATAAAGGTGTTAACAGCACTAAGCAGTCTGTCTGATTTGAATTACTAACTGCAACTTTTCAGAATACAAGGTTCATGTCCATCTCTACTAAATTACCACTCATATTTAAGAAGTCACCGGCTTTTCTGTCCACTCAAGGTTCCTTCTGAATCTTTGAGTGAACTGGCAGTGAAGAAAGACACAGAAAACAAAGCAAAAGGTAAAAGACAGATACAGGTAAGGAAAAACAAAACGAAACCAGCCAACCAACCAAAAACCAAAAGAGGAGCAAAGTATGTTTTCTTTAAAAGAATGATTAAGTCATCAAGATTTGGGAGAATGATGGTACAAAGGCAATACTGTGTACACAGAGTCTGATACTCCATTTTAAACTTGTGTTGAATACTAAATTAAGTGAACAAAGATGGTAATATCAAAATTTCTAAACCCCAAACACAATGATTTGTTTTACTTGTGTACAAGTCCCATCTTTCAGACTTATTTTTTTTAAAGACAGTTATTTCCAAGCCTGGTGATTAAAGCCAGTGAGACTAGAAGCAAGAGGAGTGGAAAGTGGCAGGTGGACACTGGCAATACAACCACATACATCTTAAAGCAAAAATGCTCAAAGATTTCTTTTTGGTGTAATGGAAATTGAAAAAGACTATTGAGGTTTACGCAGCAGAGAACATTTTTCAGTCTTCCTCACCAGAACCCTCCTGATGAAAGATTTTAGCCAGTACTGCAGGACCTAACTGGTTTCGCTCTTTTTGGAGCTCATCAGCTGCAGGTAACGGCTCAAAACCCAAAAATGCGTGCACCCTGACACAAACAGAGCAGAACATGTTGCTGAAAGACGTCCTCTGCATTGTGAGGCATGCTTTCATATTGTAAGCACATTTTTTCTAAATGGCTGCCTCTTGTGTCTTGAATGAAAAGCAACAGTGAAGCTGTTGTTTCACACCAGAAATTAGGTGTATTTTGCAAAAAAACCCACAAAAATTATTTTCCTCCCTGAAAATTAATATGATATCTATATTCTACTAACTTTCTCAGAAAAGTAAGTTCAGTACCATTGTCCTGGGCAACCTAACATGACAAATATTTGACTCTAGATCCTATCCAATTAAGGCCATCTTAATTTATAAGTATTACCTACAGTTAACAAATACAATAGTAAAATGCTTAACTGTGCAGTTAAGCACAGAAAAGAAAACCCTCTTGATTTCTCCTTGGCTTCATTTAATCTTTGAATATACTGAGAGAAGATAAAAGTCAGAAGGTAATATAATAAGGTTTAATGGAATCAGCTGAAGTGTCAAATGATAATGAACATCTGTTAAAAACTTCAAAACCTTGCAGTAATAAACATGTAAGGTCAAGATTTTCCTCTGTTATGTAAACCAGTAAAGAATTGAGAACACTTGCACAGTGAGGTAGTACCAAATTACTGGAACTCAAATTTTGGCAGGATCATTGAGTGTTGTATCAACCTTCTTTGAACAGCAGAGAATGGAGACAAAAAGCACCAGCAGATGACAATAACATTATCTACAATGTGCAGTGTATGGTCAGAGTCCATCCTGAATTCATTAAGCAGTACTTCCAGAGGCCACACACAGTCCTGTGCCTTAAGAGTTCATTAAAACAGTTTAGGAACCTTTAGCTAAACAATATCCTAAACAATTCCTTGAGTTATTATCTATTGTCTTGGAGTAATTGACACAAGCAGTTAGATAAGAGCTAAAAACTGATGACTGCATTTTCCAGCAGGGGTAATTAACAGCCAGCATTCACTAAAATCTCAGCAAAAAGCAGGATCATATGACCCTAGAAGAAAAAAACCAAACCAATACCGTAGCAGAGTGAATACTTTTCTGAATCCCCATTAAAGCACTTGAAGCAGCAAGCACTGCACTTAATGTTTCTGTGTTAAAAAACTAAAATACCAGAGTGAGATTCGGCTAAAGAGTGCTCAAATCTGTGACAGCAAAACGACCTTTAAACAGTCCACGGACACAGTGTTCACTACTGTGCATCAAAAGTAGTTTTAAGTCCAGAGGCTAAATAAGTGGTGACATTTCCAGTTGCATTTCACCTGCTTGGGAGATGTTAATAGTACTCAGCTGCAGTAAAGCTCTTACAGTGGCAATTAACTAGAGATATTTGAATGTCTTGAAGTGAAAACTGGAGTTCTTAATATTTAGAGAGGTGAACTCACAATATACAGTGCCCAGACTCAAGAGCTGCAACCCAATGGAAACTGTAGTGCTACCCTTCCTATGCACAGAAGAATGAAAAGGGATCTTAAACACAGTAGTAAAGCCTTTACAGCTTAAGATTAATGAAGTATTTTAATTTGCTCCTCCAAGCATATATTCTATGTGGTCTTTTAAAAAATTAACCCCCACTTTACATTTAAAACATGGTTTTAAAAATACAAAAATCAGAAAATCCTACATACAATCCATACCGTCTCCACTTCTTGTTTCTTCTCTCTTTGACTATTACCTACCTTTTTATTAGAGGAAGATGAACAGGATAGCAGAAAGCTGGAAGAAGTAGTGAAAGACAAAAGAACTAGAGGGAAAACTAAGACGACAAAATGAGTATCTGAGAAGCGGAAGATGGAAAAAAGAACTATTAGAAAACAACCTTCAAAAGAAGGCAAATAAAATACCTTTTGGTAACACTCAAAAATACTGCGTAAGTAGTGTTAAATTTATTCATTTCTGTATGCAGTGCTACTTGAAAATACAAATTGTTTAACAGGACATGCCATCTTCAAAGCACTGATAAAAAATGAATATCTTATTCCAACACAACACTTTTCTAAAATATGTAAAATCTCCAAATTAAAATACACATAAATATTTACAGTAAAAGTAATGCAGAAACATATGATTAGCAGAAAAAGCATCTTCTATTAATCTTATGAAAAGCTGGCACATCAATGCTGAAGTGATTCTGTTACTGCAACCTGAGACTCCATTTAATAACTTTGAACTTGGTGACACCTCCTGCATGGAGTTTGGCTTTTTTCACTGCTCTGAACCCTATGCCCTACCCCTGAAGATTTACTTCCTTCCTCACCCTCCCTAACTTAGGGGAGAATGAAGGGTAACTCACAAAGTTGCTTCCCTAACCTCAAAAGATTACCAAAGTGTACTACGCACAATTTAGACTATTCTAAGCAGCAGAATTTGTGAAAATTCTCTGGGAAATCCTTATGCGAGTAAACTAAGTTAAGAAGGCTGGCAAGCTATGAGAATGTTTACAAAAAGGGAAATTATATTTTACCTCCTTAATACACCTAGCTTTTACTTTTATGTCATGTACTTAAATATTAAATACCTCAGCAATAGACTTGAGAGCTGATTACCAAGCACTATGTTCTATACTGCAAACTAATTTTCTAATTGGATCCTCATTTTTGGCAAAGTATAAATTCTTAAATGCAAAACCAAACACGGTAATGTAAGGCACTGTATTTATGTGATTCACATACAATTTCTGATCACATCAACTCTTAGTTTGAAGTGGCCATTCCTTCCCCAGTTCAGTTTTTCCCCAGCCAACTCCACCAAATGCAAAGTACAGTACAGGACACAGAAGCTACTCACAGACTACACAGGGAGCAGGACTCACACACCAAATCAACAAGAACTTTTTTTTTTTTAATAAGAAATAATGACAGGGTGTGGGAAATTGCAGGTTCCCTCCAAAAGTTTTATTTGGAATCTTCAATTTTAGGCATAATTTCCTTGAATTTTATGCAACCAATGAGTATCTTAAGAGCCTTTTAAGTATTATTTTCCATGAGCACCTGTAAGCCTGGATACATATGAAAAATCATTGTCATACAAAATTCTACCATAACTGAAGATCTAGCACATCAGGTATTAATTTCTGTCCCCAACACACTATTTGTATCTACTACACCTAGTCCTCATTAAAACATGTTCTTTCCTTCTTCCCTAATTAAAAGACTAATTCCTTCTATTATGATTTTTCTCCCTCTCCTTCTCTTTTAATCTTGCACAGATAGCAAGCATTAAGGTTTTCTGTACAATAACGGCAAAATCACTCTTGATTAAAAGTGAGATGCCCAGTTTTTGAAATTCCAGATAAAAAACGGGAAAAGTAAGATGACGATGACCATTTTGAAGTCATTCTTTATTTCTCTTACCTTTCTTCTCCCGTTCTCCTTCAACCCATACTGGCCAACCTCCTACAGCAATGCAGAAATCCAGAAAAAAAGAAGGAAACAGACCAGCATAATAGAGGAGAAGCTTGCAGATGTTGACAGTATAGCATATTATAGCATGAAAGGAGACAGAACTACTTAAAATGAATATGCATTTTTAAGAGAACAAGCTACAGCAACTTCAACCCACACTAACTTCCACAGCTGAGAGTCTAGGAAAATACTCTGTAGATTGTTTAGATAAAAGGACGAAGGGAAAATAAATTTTAAAAAAGTAATTCAATGCTTTCTGAAGAAAAACAGGAAAACTGCTCCACTTCTGTCCTAATCAAAAGAACAGAAAATTGTGTGATATCCTGAACTGTTGACTATGAGCAGAACTGATGCAGGACTACCTAACTTAGGGCAGAAGGAAATGAGATGAAAGGGGGTGGAAGGAATCTGGGTTTTAATTAAGATGAAGATCAAAAGAAAAGCAGTCCTTGCAGAATAGCATTTCCACACACCGTGTTAAAAACAACATAGGTTAAGGCGGATTTCTGAAGATATTCTGATGATTAATTTTGTGAGCAGGACAGTAAAAATATCTGCAAGCATCAACAGTTTCACTGATGTTACAAAAATTTATGCATTTGAAATTAATTATATTCAGATAGGATACTTAAGGCTGTTCTTTCCTAACTTTATTTCTTTAGGTCACTTTTAAGCTGACTCTCACTGTCCAAGCTAAAGGTTTCTGACAGATTGAATGATCACAACAAATGCTGACTTTGATCAAAACTCCTATGAAATAAACTTTTTGGGAATCCAGTTTGAAAGTTGCAACTTTTTCATTTAAATTAAGGTATATGAAGTCTAAAAAATCCTAAAAATTTTTACAGAAGAATTTTTACTTTTATAAAAACTGTAGAGAGATAATTTACATTCATATGAAAACAAGAACATTCAGAAACACAGCTAAAAAAAGACTGAACTTTCCCTCTTCTACAGGATATTTTTTACAGGATTTATAAAACTATTGATATAAAAGTTGATTTTTTTAGCTATATTCAGACACATAAAAACATACCTCGTATTCTTTCCTGCAGACCTTTAAAACATCATTTTTTGCAGAAGCCTGAAAGACAGATAAATTTCTCCATTTGCAGTAGAAAACAATAAAATCATGTTGCAAAATAAAAACAGTTCTACTTTTAAATTAACTGCAATAACCATGGATTAATGATCTATTAAAACATTCCTTTAAGAACCTAAAGAATGCATGTAAAGCTTTAAGAAAAGAAAGCAGATGCCATGACTGTTAATATGACATTTAATGAAAACTCAAACCTTCATATTTCTGCACCAAGTTAGTTGATAGTGGAAGAACACAAAGCAACTTTGTTTTTGTGAAATGTTTGCCAGATTGCAGAATACAGGAAGCATTTAAGAAATGGAACAGCTTGAGTATAAAGATCTCCTCATTTTCCCTGTTAATTTATCACTTGTGTGTCACTTTCTATTCTCCTCCCTCTTGTATGTTGAGTTCTAAGGTTCCTATTGTCAAACTGAGTTGCAGAAATTCTCCCCTCAAACTGCAGATTCCTTTGTTCTATACAAAATCTCATTCTCCTTTTTCATATGACATATTCAAAACTATAATAACTACTAACATGTTACTTAACCCTCCAGTAATTTCAAACACTTGGGTAAACTCTGACCTCAGACCTATTATATCACTACCTTCAAAATGACTCCAAAATCCCCTCAAGTTTCAAGGATCAAAATTAAAATCCAAATATTTCCCATCATCTCTAATATTTGGCAGGTATTTAGATTTTAGTATAATTTTTTTTAAAAAGGAAATGTTTTAGCCGGAGTCTGCTGAAGTACAAAATATGGCTAAGATTCTGAAATAACAGTCTGCAATCAAACAATACAACATCCGATTTAGAGAATAATGAGAAATTATGTAACAATCATAAGATTAAATTAATAGAATTTAGTAAGACTACAATAAACAGAAATGTCTTTATCAGGTCTGGAAGACACTTAAGCATTAGGACACATTTGAAAACATGGCTAAAAAATGCATTTGAGAATAAACACACATCTTCTTTTCTGAAGATCAAAAATACCTAGTTTGTTTACTCACTCCTCATCTCTCTCCCACACTGCTCTGTACTCACTGCTCATCCCTTACTACATAGTTGAAACTCTGTGCTTTTGGATGAAAGTAGATTTTTTTTATTATGACAGCAGTTTGCAGTAGGCTGCTTGGTCAAGATTAAGACTACACGGGCAACATTCACAAATATGAATATTAAGTGCATCTGTGCTCCACAAATGAATTACAAGGATGACAATGATAAACACAAACATGTTCCTAGATTTTGAAGATGTTTTTAAAGCCACAAACACATATTTAGGGGGGAAAAAAGGTCACTAAACACTTCACAGATTTTTAATAAAAAGGTCATTGCTAAATTTATGAACTATGCTTAAAACTATTATTTGACAAAAACACTGACTCTATTAACACCAAAAGAAACCCCACTCTTCCACCTGATGAACAAAAACCTCTTTGAAGAGGCACAAAAATCTGTTTGGGGCTGTAACCACAATGTTGTATTCCTAAACATGACACTCCAAAAAAAAAAAAAAAAAGAGCATAGGATCAGCCACATGTTGCCTTTCACTCAACATTATTTTAAAGTAACAACTTCTATGTATAGACTGTGATAAAAAAAGTCAAAATTAAGTTTAGCATAACTAGAGATGTGCAGAATCAGCCTGGATTCAGTCAGCAGGGTGAAAGTCTTACCTGCTTACATGCTTGCCGACACTCCACAGCAATAGCCAGCTCACAGCAACCTAAACCAACCCACCCGTCAGACTTCTTCAAAACTCCTTGGGAAACAAGATGACAGACATATTAGAGTAGAAAGAGAAACTATGCTACCATTCTCCCTTCCCTCTATTTTTCATATTTTATAATCCTGTTGACATTCAAGAAGCTTATGTACAGATTACATTTTTACTGGAATTCCAAACCAATAAACTTGAAGAAAAAAACACAAGTCTGTGTTTCCATAAATGCTGAAACTAGTAATCAATGAAGTACCATCCACACATTAAGGTTTAGGAGGTTTGTTGAGATGCTTTATGCAATTCAATGCTTTATGCTTCAATGCTTGCTTTATGCAAGCTTTATATATTCAATGGAAATATTACATTTTGATAATATATCAAATCTGAAATACAAGACAACAAAAAAAATCAGGAAAAATCTCATTAAAACTGAGAACATAATCTCTTACAGACACATCCTGTTGTTTGTTTCAACAGCATATTTCTCTACCAACTTTGCCAATGCAGAAAATGTGTTCTTTCTCCAAACTTCCTGTGGTGTTTTTGGTCTGGATGCAGTTAAATTTCTTCAGCTGAGCTGACATGGGGCTATGTTTTGGCCTTCTGATTAAAACAGAGTCGATACCACAGGGATGTTACTGCAAACACAGGCAGCATCCAGACCTTTTTTCCACAGGGACTCAGAAGTAGGCCAGCAGTGCCCAAGAGGTCGGGAGGGGACACTGCCAGGACAGTTGATCCCAGTGACATTCCATACCATATGGCACCATGCTCACCCACAAAAGCTGGGGGTTGAGGATGGCAGGGGGTGTCCCTGCTTGGGGACCGGCTGGGCATCGGTTGGTGGTGAGCAATTATTTTCTTTTGCATCACTTCTTTTTCTTGGGCTTGGGTTTCCTCCTCCTTTCTTTCTTGTTTTTCCTTCCATTTTAAAATTATAAACTGTCTTTATCCCAACCCCTGGGTTTTCTCACTGTTGGCCTCTGATTCTCCCCTCCCTCCCACTGATGGAAGAATGAGCAAACACTGTGTGGTAATTAGCAGCCTACTGGGGTTAGTCCACAACACTTCCTCTGTCATTTATCTTCTCAGCAACATGGTTTCAAACCCAGAACTATCTCCAATAGAAGTTTCCCATCTCCCTGTCTCTCTTAATCCATTTATTTCACTGCTTGCATTACCCTCATTGCTTACCATAAAATTACATAGAAATATGGTAAGAAGCAAACTGCTGCCATAAGTTGTTTCATCCTCTTAATTTAATAATAAATACAGATTTTCTAATGTTTTCCAAACATTAGAAATAAAATAAAAGAATGCATTCCTGTATCTATTTCTCATGTAACTTTAAAGACAAAAATAAAGGGAAGGTTTGAGCTATGCAGCTGCCCAGCAGGTGTCACGAACTTGTTATATTCTTTTTCTTAGGACAGGAGATAGAATTATTTAATTCAAATGAACCACTCGTTTTTGTTACGCATATTTAAAAAACAAAGCAGTACTTTATTTCATACATAAATTATATTCTTTACACAGAAATAAAAAAGCAGAAAGCAGAAGAATCAACAACTTAATTTCAAAAAATGCTCTTAAACCTAATGGAAATGCCTATTTAGAAGAACCACATGGGATGTCCAGCTTTAAAAAAGGGAAGTGAAAGAGCTAGGTGTACGATCCGAAATTCAAATGCTAAGAAAACACTTGGAAAAAAGTAATCAAAAACAATTGCAATCAATGGAAAACAACGGCCAACTGGTATTTATCATGAAAAAAGTTGCCTTTAAAACACACTTGGTCGGCTTTACAAACACAGGCGAAAGTCTAGCCAGCATCTGTCTTTCATGACACTCATTCTAATGGGTAAATTAAGAAAATGTACTAATGGCAAATTTATAAAGGAGGAGCAAAATCTTCACAAAGCAAAATTAACACATTCCCTGTGGAGATTATGCATAATGGTTATTAAAATACAAATTAAAAGCTTAATGCTTGACACAAGTAAGGTAGCAGCAGGTGGTAACAAGTAATTGCTCAACAGTTGGAGGGAACAGAGGGTCAAAGGTGCACTACAGCTTCTGGTTGTAGCCTGTGTTCTGTCAAGATTGACCATATGAATGATTCAGACCCCCTGCAGGCATTGCAGGCCAGTGATCCATAAATCCTTCTGGAGACTCTCAAAATCCTCTTGACATCTATTCAGAGTACTGCCTCAGCTTTCCAACTCACTAGTTCAAAACAGCTGTGAAGATCACAAACAACTGCAAATACAGCTCACCTTTCACTTCCACAATTGGGGTGCAGAATTAGTTTTGCAGAGGTTGAGCATCTTTGACAGTGTCAAAGAGATCACTGTTGTGCATACATCAGTAACCTGCAATCAGTGTTCAAGAATCTGCAACTTGGGTTTCACTACACAAGTACAGTTAATTGCCAAACCGACCACTCACTATGCTCTGTTTTAGGCATGAAATAACACATCAGTCATTTCTGCATAAATTCCTATATGGGGATTCCTTTCAATCAGATCAGTAATGTTTGGTAGAACATTTATTAGTAGGATTGATAACTTAAGGCATAAACAATCTAAAAAACATCAAAGAAACATGCGCAATATAAAAAAAGATTTCCAGAAATCTCTGCTGCAATAACTAGTGGTATCCAGGAGAAACACATGAAATACAGCTGGACAGCTTCAGGGGCAGTCACCACTGATAAGTCACCACTGAGTAATCAGGCACCCATATTTTGTGCAATACAGGGCCTGTGGTTTCAGACATACTGGAACTAAACTAAACAGTGA
Organism: Prinia subflava; assembly: GCF_021018805.1. Classification (NCBI taxonomy): domain Eukaryota; kingdom Metazoa; phylum Chordata; class Aves; order Passeriformes; family Cisticolidae; genus Prinia; species Prinia subflava. Next base: position 95,448,834 of record NC_086247.1, read on the forward strand.
TAAAAGAATGAAGCAAGCTAAAATACATGCCAAATTAAGAAGGCTGATCATTTTCAGCTGTTGTTGATATTTTCTTGGCAAATGGCCCTCTCTCCAGGTTATATCCAACCAGCAGACAAGCTCATGAATGAATTGATGCCACACTCTCAAGAAACTTTGAACTTCAATCTTAATACAGTAACTTGTTAATTAATTTTGTCACCAAAGTAGCTGTGTGCATTTCTAGATGAAAATACACCTTCAGAGCACAATTAATTGACTGGAGCCCATAATTATGATAATTCATCAAATTCATCTGTACAATACAGATTCCTGAGCCATTACAAATCATCAAGTTGCCTAACACAAATTCTCAGCTTGCCCTCATACATGTTCCCGCTCTTTAATCACCTTACAGTGGTTCTTTGCTGAACTTGCTGCAGAGTGTTCACAGTTTTCTTGTCCAAAATGCTCAGAACTGGATACAGTATCCCTGATGTGATCTTACCAATGCTGAGCACAGGGGAAGGATCAGTTCCCTCTATCTGCCAGTAATTTTCACCGATGCAGTCTGGGTACTGTTGGTCTTCTTTATTACAAGGGCACATCGCTGGATCATGTTCCACTTGCTGGTCACCAGGATTCCCAGGTACGTTTCTAACAAGCTGCTTTTCAGCTGGCTAGCTCCTGTGTGCTGTAGAGCATGGGGTCTTCACCCAGGTGCAGGACTTCACCTGGAATTTCATGAGGTTCCTGTCCGCCTATTCCTTTGGTTAATCCACAACCCTGTAAACGCAGCAAAACCATGTGGTCCAGCAACCTCTCCTTTCACTTTTGCATCACTGGTGAATACACTGAGGGTGAACTCTGTCCCATCATTAACGAAGATGTTAAATAGGACTAGACCCAGCATCAACCCTTGGATACTGGCCTACAGCTGCACTCTGTGACGCTGATCAAACCGTCCGGCAATTTGGCCAGTTTTCACTTCACCTCCACTGCTCACTTACCCAGTTCACACTTCATCAGTTTGTCTTTAAGCAAGTAATAAAAAATAGTGACAAAATCTTACTGAAGCTGAGACAGAAAACATGCACTGCTTTCCCCTCATCTAAACAGGCAATAATCTCATCATAGCAGGTTATCAGACTGGTTAAGCACAGTTTCCCCTTCATATATCCACGCTGACTATAAACTATCACTTTATCAGCTTCTTGTTCTTGATGTGTCTGGAAATTGTTTGCAGGAAGATCTGCTCCATTACCTTCCCAGGTTTTGAGGTGAAACTGTCCAAGCCTAGAGTTCCTCAGGTCCTCCCTGCCCTTTCTACAGGCAGGAGTGAACTTGTTTTCTTCCCTTCTTCTTCACAGTCCTCTCAATATTCAACCCTATCCTCCTCCATCAAATGCAAGTCTTCCTTGCTCTGGACTTGATGACTGATCTCAGGGATTGACTGGCATTCCTTATCAGTAAAGACTGAGGCAAAGAAGACCACAGGCTATTTAGTGTCATTTGTCATCAGGTTTCCTGCCTCATTCAGCAGCAGGCTCTCATTTTCACCAGTCTTCCCTTTCTGCTGATGTACTTCAAGAAGCTTTCTGGCTGCCCATAATAAAATTCACCAGGATCAACTTCTGATATGCTCTGGCTTTTCTAATACCACCATGCATTAAGTGGAGCTTGGATAAGGTGATCCTTGAAAGTTAAGCAACTCTCCTGGACTCTCCCCTTCTCCAGGTCCACAGCCCATGGGATTCTTCCATGTAGATTGCCTGTGCCCTCATGTGTTTTCTCTTCAAAAAGTACCAGGGTGATTCAAGTTGTCCATAAATACCAGTCCTGTGAACACAAGACTTCTTCCAGCTGTACAAACAAGGCCTCATTTCCTACTTCAGTCTGATGAGGCAGTGTGGAACAGACATCCACATCATCACCCACATCAGGCTCTCAGTATGATGCACTCCAGTGCCCACAGGCTGTTCTCAGCTGGCTCAGCATCCATTCCAGGCAGAGCTCCATGCAATCCAGTTAACACTTTCACATAAAGGGTAACTCCTGCTCCTGACCTTCCTGTACCTGTCCCTGTCCCTCACAGCACACCTGCTGTGGGAGCCTTCCTGCTATGTCTCTGTGAGTACACCAGGATGGAAGCCAGGTAACTGCACATAGGTTTCTAACCAGTGAGACAGAAAGTCTGTTTACAAGCTCTGGAATCAACAGTTTGCTCTGGAGGCATGATGGGAGGACAAGAAGGAAGGGGGGAGTCTGAGCAGATGCTGTAAAACTGTTACAGCCTCCTCTTTTCTCACTCCCACTTTTCCAACTACAGCGCTGTAATTTCCAAGCATTTTAATTCTGTAATTTCAAAGTATTTTAGAAATTACACATGATACAATGGACTAGTTAAGCCTGATTTCCTCTGATTTTGATCTCTCCTTTTAACATTACAAGATAGGGATCTTGTGATTTACGCTTTTGTTTTTTGTGCTGGTTTTGCATTAATTGACTTTTGGTGAGGAGGAAAAGAGTCAGCCAGGAAGTGATTCTCTGTGAGGAGCTGCTAGCAGTCTCCTCTGTGCCTAGCACAGCCAATCCCTGGCTGGCTCCGAGAACTGGAACACTGCTAAGCCAATTAGAGATGCCAGTAATGCCTCTATGATAACATATTTAAGAAAGAAGAAACCGTGGGAAGCTCTCTTTCTGCCCTTGGAGGGGTGGCCAGTGGCACAGCCAGGCCCTGTCCTGGCACGGCTGCTGAGATCCTGCTGCTGGGGTGGCATCCCAGCACCAACAGCACCTGTGTGGACCAGACCATGTGACCGACAGCGAGAGGAATAGCAAGCAATTCCTTGATGCAAAGCCCAGATGAAATCAACTTTTCAGTGCTACAGAACTCTATGAAATCTTTTCAATTAATAGAACTTAGGAACAAACAAACCTACAAACATCAATTCTCTCCCGAATCAGAGAAAACAAAAGAGTGATGACACATGAGGAGAATAACGTGGCAACCCTAAGGTCGATGCAAAGGAGGGAGGGGGAGGAGGAGGTGCTCTGAGTGTCAGAGCCGAGATTCTTCTGCAAGCCATGATGAGGACTACAACAGAACAAACTGTTTCCCTGTAATTCACGAAGTGCATGAGGGGATGAAGCATTCACCTACAGCCCATGAGAAAAAGGCGCTCGTGCTGAAGCGTGTGGATGCTGAAAAGCTGTGATATGGTGAGAGGCTTGAACAGAGAGTGAGAGAACGCTTGCTTATAAGATAGAGAAAGAAGACCCTTGCTTTTACACTAGAACAGCTCATCCTTAAAAACTGCACCGCATAAGCTAAAAGCAAGCCATGGGAGAGACTCCACATTGCAAGGGAAGACTGCAAGCCATAGGAGGGACTTCATGCTGCAAGCAGGTTCCAAGAGGATTGTTAGCCATTAAAATTAAAACCACATTGGAAAAGTTCACAGAGAACTCTTTCCCATAGGAAAGACCCCATGGCACAGCAAAAGAGACTCATCTTCCTAAGTGAACTGAGAAAAGATTTTAGAAGTGACAAACTGGCTAAAAGTCCAGTGTTTTGTCTTCCTGCACTGTCAGTGGGATGGAAAAAAGGCTGGGGGGTGGGGAAGGAAAGGTGTTCTAAAGGTTTTAGTTGTCATTATCCTCTTATAATTCGGTTAATACATTATTTTCTTTATACCTCTTAAAGTTTTGAGCCTGCTTTACCCTTTAAGTGTTTTCTTCTAATACTTATCTCAACCCATGACTTTTCTTTCCCCCCATCTGCTAAACTATTGCAAAGGAAAATGAATAAATGATTTCTGGTGGGTGCACGGGCATTTGGCCAGCTTCAACCTGTCACGCTTTCTAAATCCACCTGTACGAAGAAGTTTGGTTCATGATCTGAGCCTCTGCACTTAAATTGTTTGCCTAATTCTTACTATCTCCCTGTGTTACTCAGTTTTTGTTCAAATCATGCTGTATCTGGAGTAAAGTCATAATTATCAACCATTTTGTAAACCAGATTAAGGTGTAATAACAAAACCAAAAAACCCAAAAAATCTTGAAAAGAAAGAAATGCTCCTATTTCCGGGATTCGTCATAGAAGAACATGTTTAATTATACAAACATATTAAATATTTTTTAACTAGGAAAAGAAAACTATTAATAAAATTCTCAGGTAACTCATTATATACTAGAGGAAACTAAACACCACACAGTTTATATTAGATGCATAATGGAAGTTAAATGACCACAAAATCTATAGGTGCAGGTGGCAGACACACTATCAAAACACACAGAGGGTGAAAAAGCAACATGATTCAATAGCCAACTGGTATTTCTTACCTGGCAAAGAAGAATTTATACAACCCCACACTTCTCTCTGGAAAGTAAAAATGCAATTAAGCAAATGCAAGTCTACAGAATAAGAGAGTTTCTAGCAGAGACAAACCAGCAATTTCAGCATTTTTTCACTGGGTTTTAAATATCTGATTGGGAGAATTCTTATGTTTAAACATCTTTTAAAGAAGTACTATGATAGAATTTGAGTACCATTTCCTTCAATAAGAGGGCTGCTATGCACAGAATCTGGAATCGATAGCAGCATTTTTCCAGATGCAGAACATAATCTAGTTATCTGGAATACACAAGCTACTCAACTGTCTCCATCAGTGCTCACAGAACTAAAATGCAACTTAGACAAAGAACAAGAGCTGACTAGGACTAAGACCTATGGAGAAGCTTATTGTCCTAGCATTCCTTCCCACCAGCTTAAAAATACCCTAAACACACATAACCACATAGAAAACAAATTTAGAAAAGAGTTTCAATCACACTAACAGAGCAATCTATACTGTCACACAATAACACATTTATCTATCATCACAGGAACCAATGACTTTCCGAAGTTGCAATGGATCTGTATTTAATGATCTAACACCCTGTGTCCTCTGTATCTGCTAAAGTTTTCCACGTTGACAAGAGCCAAAGCAAGACCAAAAGAAGATGCTACTTCTATGAGTTCCACCCCTTTCATTCCATTGACTTCCCTTATTTCATGAGGAGGTTAATGGTTGGACTCAATGATCTTTAGGGTCTTTTCCAACCTAAGTGCATCTATGATTCTAAGAAAAAAAATCACACTCTTGTGTTGACAGTTACTTTTTAAATTAATACCAGGAAATAACCTTTCCATCATGTTACTTGAAGGAATACATGCAACACAACGTCTGTAACAAGTGTTCAAGAATATTGAACATCTGATTAAATTTAAATCTATCTGCTCATCTGTGAAATGGCACCAGAACACCTGTCCAACAAGACAAGAGATATCTGAGAACAGCAAATATGGTATTGAGTTGAATGGTTAACTATTTTATATATCTAGATATTACCAATTCAGAAATATTAATTTGAGATCCACACTGGACAGCTGACTTTTCATTTATAAAGAGTTATAAAAATCATTGTGTCATTTTCCCCCTTTCACATAATTTCCAATCCTGTCTTATCAGAAGCCGTTCTCTACTATACAGATAAGATTCTACTCATCTTATTAGGGAATGAAAGATAAAGAAAACCAGTACTAAACCAAATGCTATTCATCACTTCAAAAGGTCTTCATGACAGATTTTATTCATACCAGGAGCTATCTATAACTTTCTAAGACCTTACAGCTATTGACTGACAGAAACAAAAAGCTGAAGGAACTCTGACACACAGAAGGAAAGGATCTACAAGCGAACACAATCTTGTTGTTTCTTAAATGTTATTTCCAGATTTACTACTCCTACTCATTGCCCATTTGAGCTCAGCATATGTTTCAGGCTTGCTGCAAACAGCATTGTATACTGTTTGGAAGTAACAGAAATTACCAGAAGAAAGCAGGTTTTTCTGACTGCAAAAGGGTGTCAAGAGATAAGACTTTAAAATTTACAGTCTGAATGATCATACTTATCTATTCCCTGATTAGATTGTCCTTAGAACAGGGAGCAGATTACACTCTTTTTTGAATGAAACTAAAGAACTTTAGTGACACTACATAACTTTCAGGAAACCATAATTTTACTTATCCAATAAAAATATTTCTTCAGTTTCTCAGATAAGGCCATAAACAATTTGGTGCAGCTATCAGGGCATTCCTGTCTTAGTCCAAGAGCTCATGGCTTTGTGCCATACATGTTGGAATGTATGATCCAATTTAGGTCACTATCATTAACATCCAAGTGACAATCACCCAGCACAGGTTTTTACAACATAGATAAGATTTTCATTGCATTTTATAGCTTGTACATGCCACCTTATTGCAAGTAACATAATTTATGATGGCTTTACAAAAAAAAATCCTACTTTGAGGTTCAAATGTCATTTGAAGAGCTTTTCGAGCAAACCTTACCATTGATTCTGGGCAATACTCAGGTGCTCGCTGCAGTAAGTGCTTCAAACGGGAGTCACTCTTAGAAGACAAAATCTGTTAGAAACAAAAAACATCTTAAAACATAGAGAATGTAATGTAACACCCCATACTTTTTTCAACTGATTTCACTGGTTTTAGTTTCTCTAATATCTACTCTTTGACAACTTTACCTAACAGTTAGTATGTGCAGAACTCAAATTTAAGATTTCTTTTTACGTATTTGTAGTTTTTCAAATATGTTTCACTTTTTATAGAGAAGCATTTTTTTCTATTTAGAAGAAAATGAGAACTTCCTCCTCAAACATTTCAATCAGAAAGTTTCTACTGAATGTGGAAGGGCAATGTTAACTAGAGGATTTCTGCTGCACATATCAAAATAATATACAACTCTATTCACTTAAATAACCTTCTGCTACACGTTACATGACCTTAAGCAATTAAACTTAAAACAACCCCGAAACAAGTAATTTCTGTGGAACAAGGTAGAACAAAACTGAGACTAGTTAAAGAGGCAGTCAAAACTAACATGGGAATGCATCACACCCACAGGCAGGAGCTCGCTAGACTGGATGGAATACAATTGAGGATTTTGCTCTTTTAGCAGTCTAATAATGTTTTACTTCTAAATTAAAAGAAGAAACTGGTCAACAAGAGGAATGAAAACAGACTTAATAATGTGTGATATGAAACTGGAAATTATATAACTGAACAGATGAACTTCAAAAGGAAAAGTACATTACAGTTCTATTCTAAATTTGTTCTACTTTCTATTCTAACATGATAAACTTATTGAAAGAAAATCAAGAGAACAATAGCACTTGTTTCAGAAATGAGAGCAAAAAAAGAACTGCATTAGTATTTTGACTCTTCTGAGGTCATAGAATGATAAAATAATTCAGGTTGGAAGGGATCTCAGAAGACCATTTATTTCAACCTTGTGCTCAAAGAAGGGTCAACTATGAGACGAGACCATGGTGTCCATCTGCTTATTCTTTCCATCTGTCCAGGCCCCTCTAGATGATAGTCCTGCCATTACGATTATCAACACTTCCTTTCAGCTTCATAGAAGACTCAATGAGAGTTGCCTTGTCCACGTCATTAACAAAGATCTTAAACAGGACAGGTCTCAGGGTAGAACTCCTTGGTACTCCACTTCTTACTAGCCTGCAGGCAAAGTAGGATCCACTAACCTCTATCTCGAACCTGATTTTACAACCAGTTTTTTACTCATCTAATTGTCCATTCCTCAAACCCATATGATCCTAAAATAGACACAAATACATTGAGGGAATTAATGTTTAAAGACTTGCTACAGATAACACAAATGACATCCATGCCCTTCCCCTCATCCAGAAATCCAGCCTTATCATCAAACCAGGTTGGGCAGGAATGATTTACTGACATTAAATCACATGCTGCCTTCAGCAACAGCTTCTCATTTTTCCTTCTTCAGCCTTTAACTACTGCCATAAAATGTCTTGTTGCCCCTGACATCCTCTACAAGTCTCAATTCCAGCTGAGCTTTGTCTTTCCCTATATAACCTTATTTGCCTTGGCAAAAGGTCTAAATTCCTCTAGTAAAACATTTCCCTGCTTCTACACTCTCTATACCACATCTTTTCTGCACCAAAGCTTGTTCACGACTTCTCTGTTTATCCAAATCACATTCTTGGAACATTAAGGTGTTTTTCTGGGAGCAGGGATGGACTGTCCTTATACTTAGAGGAGGATATGGACAGAGTCCTCTGGAATGGTATACAGATGAATGCTGCCAGGAAACTTATCAGTGTGAAACTTCTCAGAAATAAATTTAGGAAAAAAAAGTCAATTAAAGAAAGAGAGGCCCATTTACTCCTTGCTACAGTATCTGAGACGCTTAATCAAATAATCATGAAAAGGAGATGATACTAAAGCTAAAAGTGGAATAATATTTATTAAGAATGCAAAATAATTAGGTGTTTGAATCATGTTAGTTGACAAACAAATCTGTAATCCACGTTCTCTTTTTCAAGGGTCTCACAGTAGCTAATTTACTGGTTAGTAGAATTCCTTACCCTTAATCAAGCCTTCTTCCTTAACTGGCAGGATCCAGGGCAACATGACTGGGTGTCCCGTGCCTTTCACCCTACTCCCTGGGCTCCCGTGCAAGGCCTCCCACAATACTATCACTGGTGTCCATATAGATGAGTGAACAATGGGTAACAGTCTGAGGGTCAAAAAACCCTTGTGATTCCTGCAACATCCTAGATCTGATTCCCTGGAAACCAAATGACCTTAGCCAGAAAGTCTCATCTGCAGATGAATGCCTCCATGCCCTGCAGAAGGGAGTGTTTCTCCAGGTGGTATTGTTTACAATCTGCTGGTTAGGCCAAGATGGCTCCTCAACAAACCTCGTTCCTCCTCATCTGCTCTGAGGCCCCAAATCTAATCTGCAAGTGCATATCCAAAGACAGGCCAAGGAACTTCTTCCTCCTGTCACCTGCACAAAACAGTTAAGTTACAGAAGATGAAAATCAGTAAAATAACAGCAGACAGCTCCTTCAGTTGGCCTGTTGGATCACATCAAAGGATCAGACAGAAAACGATGCCACCAGCCCGATGCGAGGTAGCTAAGCCAGCTCCTTAGAGAATACTTTGAGGGGCACCAGTCCCGCTTCAGACTTGTTCTAGACCTCTCACCACTAAGATTCTGGATATGCTGATTATCCTAGTGGAGAGAGATTGTCCAGATGAGGCCAGATCAGCGTATCTTACAAAACCCACAGAAAACTATGTAATAATTAGAACCAGTATAGCAGAATTGGGATGGAATTTGACACTAAAAGGCTGGAGGCCTTTCATGAAGAGCCAACAGGAATTCACATGATAAGCTGGAAACTTCAAACCAGTGAAACACAAGAAAGAAATGGACAAATGATTCCAAATGCTGTATCAATGCAGCTACTAAATTCACCATTTTTAAATATATACAGGAATGGATATCTTTCTCTTATATCCAAGTTCAAACATAATTTTTAAGACTGAATGCCACACTTGTTTTTTTAATGCCATGTATAATTTTGCTTACCTGTATTCAAAGAGATAAACTCATGTTGGAAGGGCTGCAAGAATTATTATAGGAATTGAAAGAATATTTTATGCAAAGAGACTGTAAAACTTTTCCTTGTTTGGCCTAGCAATATGAAAGCTGAAAGAAGATTTGGTTGTATTAGCTAGATATATCAAGGAGGGAAAAGTGCAATTTAAAGTGAAAGCTGTGTTAGTACAATCACAGATAAATATAAATTTAATCATAACCAGGTTTATTGCTCGAACAGCCCCAAAGTGAGCAATGAAAACAAGAAAAGAGGATGAGTATGACCTAAGAACACAACTTAAATATAAAAAATTGTGTCTACATCTATGTAAGTTTTACTGATGTAAAATTCTTAAGGTAGATAAATAAATGTAACTACACACACAAAGCTGTACAAATTATTACCCACAGGTACAAATCTACACATAAGTTATGGAAAAATACTTTGTAAGCTTGAATTCAGAACAAACAGCCTTATGAACAGAGTAAGTGAGTAGATTTTTGCTGCATTCACAAAGCCATTTATCATAATGAGATGCTTAGTGGACAAACAAGAACTGGAAGGAAGAAAGAATAATACCAGCATCTTGTTCTTCAGTTTGAACTCCCCAGAACTTAGAAACACATGAGATTCATAAATTCTGCAGAAAACCTTCACCACTCTCATTTCCCAATGTGCTTATCACTTCTTGACCAAATTGTGGCCTCAGGTTGGTATTTCTATTTCTCCTCAACTTCAGCAGAACTCATTTTCCACTACAAAAGGAAAGAGGACTATAGATTTAAAACTTCTAAGTTCTCTTTTTGATACCATTACATCTTACAATTCACGTGCAGCCTCCTGACAGAGGATCATTAGCTTACAAAATTAATGTTGCTACCTCATTGTCTAAAGGCACAATTTCAACTCTGATGGAGTTAAATTTAAAACAAGTTTACCTGTTCACAGACATCACGGCACATTAAATTGTCCTTTGCACGGTAACAACAAGACAAGCCTATGGAAAAGCAGGAGAGGGAAAAGAGTAATTAAAACATTTGAAACATTTAACCATCACTTGTGAACACCACTGCACACTTGATGTTCTATCAGGACAATTTTCTGGCCCACAGATGACCATGGGAAACTTTCCTTCCCAAAAGGAATAAGAGAAAGTTCAGTTCCGAAAATGATGAAGATCTTTACAAGAAGTCTCACAGGTACCCCTGAACACTCACTGCCACCAAAATGAGATCTCATTCCCTTTCTGCCTCTAGTCACATTTCTGCTATGTAAGTTGCACTAGCTTGGCATGGCAAATTCCTTCATGCGGCAATGCAGTTTATTAACTCAGGGGAAACTTAAAAAAGAATAAATATGAAAAGTAAATAACAGCAACAAAAAAGTGCCAAAAATCTCTGGAGAGGATATGTGCCTTTGTAAATTGAATTATCTCACAGGATCTGAAAAGTGCAAGAATCAGTTAGAAAGAGGTGGTGAAGGAAATCAGAGCAGGGGCCTCTCCTCACATAGCTGCTCACTGAACTCTGTATTCTACAATCCTTGGAACAAAACCATAAATTGTTTCATTAGTGATGGATGATTAAGATTGGATCTGCCTGACTGGAAGGAAGTCATAAAGCAAACACAGATATGAACACATCAAGAGTTAAAAAAGAAAAAAAGAACTGGAGCGCTAAGAAGCAGTGCAGAAGCACACTGAAGCTTAAAGCAACATTTTTAGCATAATACTCTGCTGTGCTTTGTACCCCCTACCATTCAAATATTTTGTTCATTCATGGTTAACCTTGCAAATACAAAAAAGATTAACAGTGACTTAATATCCACTTTCATCCTCACTTTCCTGTGTTTGGATCAGTGTTTTAGAAAACAGACAGAGATGTCCTTCAAAGCTTTTACTTCCACACATATCTTCACACAAAGGATCATTTAGTGATTACAGATTTCTCCTGAGCTACATCTGAAATATGTATCACACTGATAAAACAAAAAAAACAAAAAGTCTTTTGCACAACACCTTACTAAACACATTTTGACTGAACCATCAAGAAGGAACTTGGGCATGAATTCCTTGCAATATTAGTATGTTTATCAATGGAAAGCTGGGACAGAGTATGTCATATTTCATTCCACTAGCTTTTTACTGCTTCCCTCCTAAAACTAAGCTTCACTAGAAACCAAAACTATAGAACAATGAAATGCCCATAAAAGCCTTAGTGACTGCAGTCTTCTGCTTTAAAGTATTACATGTATTTTCCAGTCCTATGACATCTATGTAATAAAAGGTGTTTTCCAATATCTGTCTTGCGCTGCATTCTTTTTCCACCGCTCTTTTTTTTTTGTCCTGTCAGGAAGTTACAGACACACAGATTCCTAGAATGGTTTGGGTTGGAAGGGACCTTAAAGATCATCTAGCTCCAAGTCCCCTGCCATGGGCAAGGACACCTTCCACTGTACCAGATTGCTTAGAGCCCCATCCAGCCTGGTTTGAACACATCCAGGAATGGAGCACCCATCCTCTGGGAAACCTGGACATGACTGGCATTCTGGACTGTCAGCACACATTGCCAAGACATCTGCGGGGAGCTATTTTACCACTATTCTTTATTAAACGCCTTACCCTCACTTTTTAAAATACTCGATACCTTGTTCGATACCACTCTTCTGCTGAAAGCAAGGAATACGAGCCCTGGAACATAGCCTGTTCTGACACTGCATATGGCAGGCAACTCAAGCGTCAGCTTTTACCCACTTGGACCATTTCAAGCCACAATCCTGGGGATTCATCCGCAGGCAGCGTGACAGCCGAAGGCACACATCCCGGCCCCGACCCGCGGAACCCGCTGGGGCAGACGAGGAGGTCTGTGCCCGTCACGCTGCCGGGCGGGATACTGGAGATCCGGTCGCTATCCAGGCTATGGAAGTACCTCTCCCCGGCTCCGGTCCTGGCCAGAGGGATTCCGGCGGGCGCTCTCCCTCCCCGGGGAGCCGGCGCAGGCACCAGCGCGGATCGGCACCGGGACGGCGCCGCTGCCGCTCCCCGGTCGCGGGGCAGGTGCGGGGCGGCGGTCACCCCGCTCCCCCGGCTCCCGCATCCCGCCCCGACTGCGGCCGGACAGGAGAGTCCCGCGGCGCCGCATCCCCTCGCGCGACACCGCCCCTGCGCCATGTTGAAAAGAGGGACCCGAGGAGCCGCCTCCTCGACCCCTCCCCCACGGTGGCTACTCACCGGCCGCCGCGGGGCAGAATAGCGGGGCCGCCGCCAGGCACAGCAGGGCCCAGGGCCACCGAGCGGCCGCCGCCGCCATGGCCGGGTCTCGAACCCGCGCTGACACCGCCCCGCGACCCCCGCCCGCCGCACTGACGGACGGACGGACGGGCGGGATCTGCCTCCGGCAGCGCCCCCCGCCAGCCCCGCGCCACCGCCCGCAGCGCCCATTGGCTGAGCCGCCCCCCAGGCCACGCCCCAATCGCCCCGCCAGGCCACGCCCCCGCCCGGCCGCCTCGGACATTTCAGCGGAGCCGAGGGTGGGGGAGTTGAGCTGCTCCTCCTCCTTCTCCTTCTCCTCCCCTTCCCTTCCCTTCCCCTCCTTCCCCTCCTCCCCCTCCTCCCCCTCCTCCCCCTCCACCTCCGTCTGAAAAGAGAACTAAGGAGAGAAGGGGGCACAGACTCGGTTGGACTAATTTATTTCTATTTATATATGGTATTTGAATTACTAAGATACTTCTAGATATCCCTTATAGAGTATTGGTTGCAGCCTTACATTACTTAAAGTGGGCTTATGAAGAGAAGGGAGAGTGACTTCTTATCCAGGCAAATAGTGACAGGACAAAGGGGAATAGTTTTTAACTGAAAGAGGAGATATTTAGATTAGATATTCGGAAGAAATTCTTTATTCAGAGTGGTGCATTACTGGCACAGGTTGCCTAGAGGAGCTGTGGATGTTAATATGGATTAAACACTGACAGTGTTTAAGGCCAAGTGGGATGGGGCTCTGAGCAACCCGGTCTAGTGAAAAGTGTCCTTGCCTGTGACACAAGATGGTCTTTAAGGTCCCTTCCAACCCAAACCATTCTGTGATACCTAAGGCAACTTTATAGCAATGTTTTTTGCTTCAAGTTACTTTGTGTATTCAGCGACTGTGAGGGAGAAGTGGCACCAAGCATGGGCTATGAAGGGGAATGACCCCTGGGCTGGGAGGACAGAGGTGAAGAGACTGTCATGGCTACACCTTGATGCTGATCCATCATCAGTGTCAGATTCAGTCCACAGGGTGTACAATTAAAGAGTCTGTAGCTGAAGAAACCTCTGTACAGTAGGGCCACCACTGCAGTTGATATTCCATGTAGAGATCAAGCTGCCCTCCCCATCCCCTCTTTTTTTTTAGTGAGAATTAAAGGGAATTGAAATGTAAGCTATCCAATGAAGCTAAAATGAACTTAAGTTACTGCTCATTTCATACTGCTCATGTGACCATTTTGCCTTGGTCGTTCTAAGGTGAATGGATCAGCTTCTGACAACTCCAGGCCTTTTGGATGAGCACCTTAGCATCCCACTGTCAGATTTTCCAGCAATGTAAAACAGGGAAATTTTTAAGAACCCATGGAATTCAGTGTCCCACAAACTGCTTTTCTTTTTTCCAATCTAATGTCCCAAAGACCTCCTTCTCCAAAGACAAGCTACCAAGCTATTATTGACTCCATGGTCTTATATAGCCTGGAGAACCTGTAGAAACCCTTTAAGTCAAATATCAAGTTATAAATGGCCCAAAAAACTAACCAAAAACCAAACCAAAGCAATACAGGAGAACACTCCAATAGTTTGAAAAATTTTTCTCTCTCTCTACATCAGTATAGAGTGATTAAAGTGTATTATTTCTTTGTCAACCAAAGCCATAAAAAATAACAGTACATTTAGTAGTATTTTAATTTAAAGTCTTCTGTTGTGAATTCAAGAAAGTGAAAAGTCTCAACTGCAACCTGATTGCACAAAAATCTTTTCAAACCGGGACAGAAATGATGCTGGTATGTACATGAGGTTATACGTCAGTTAAGTACCCGGGCTATCCCCCCCAGTCCAAGGTTAACTTTGCTCATTTTCGATCTTGGGATTTAAAATTCACGGCAAGCCCACAAGGCGGCAGCAGATCCCAAAGGAAAATTAGCCCGATGGCTGAATTTGTGGGCTGGTTTCGATTCTCTGAAAATTCTGGGATCCTGAACAGTTTAGATGTATTTTTTTCCCAGTAACGCTAAATGATTTAATCTACCTTGCTTGTGGATGAGGGTGAACTGCTGTGTATCCCGCTTACCCTGAGTGCTGCTTATGAGCCAGGTCATTAGTAGCAGTAATTTGTCCCCCAAGCAAACAGGCAGGGAAAAGATGCAGGTAAGTCTGACAACTCAAAGGTCATTCATTATCACTCTAAGTCACGTCTTCAGTTCCAGATGAAGTATTTGAGACCACTGAAAGTATTTCCTTTGCTTTAAAGCAGCAAAGCGAACTTTGAAATAGTTCTATTAGTACTATGGTTTAGTTCACTAGTAGTTCGGTTCAGCTTCTAAAATTTGGCTTTCTTAATGGTGATATGAAGTTTAAACTAATTGTTGTAGAAGGTAAAGGCTTTTTTGTCTTTGGGAGTTTGGATGCTGAATCTGCAGGCTACTGTTTTCCAATTAAACCACGTGCATTGGCCTTTTCAAAGCAGCATCCATTTGAAATTGATTCCTACCCAACATTTAAGAATGAGAAGTGGAATTCTGGGACTTGAAATAGTTAAATGCCTCAGTTTGCTATAAATATGCTGACAGCATAATTTTATAGTCTGGTGGTAAGATAGAAACTGTTCTGCAAGTGTTATGTTGTTTTTTGCTGCTCCTGTCAACTGCTAAGGGAAAAGGAATACTTTATTCTGTATGCCATATTTCCTGGTGCCTAGATATAATGTCTGCTCATTCAGCTATGCTTTTTGTATTACCTTGAATAATGAGTTAATTATATTCTGAGTGGCATTTGATCCTGCCTTTTTATCCTAAAAATTACTGAATATTACTCCACAGTTAATGTTGAAGTCTCCCTCATCAATAGGTGAAGATTCTGATATGGTCACTGTCTGAGTTACTGGTCCAAAACCACATTCTACTGAAGGAGATCTGACAAGATCCGAATCCCCTCAGAAAGTAAAATGATGCCACATTTTTCTTAAATCCAGATTGTCAATGGGGCAAATCTCTGTGTTTCAGCAGAGTACTTTGTGGACCGAAAAGAGTGTCCTATATTTCACTGTTACACATTGTATCTCATTTGAGATGTGCAGTGTTGCTTTGCTGTAATTCTCAGGACATCTACATCTTGCAACTGGAAAAGTGCTTACAACACCTTGTGAATTTACCCTAATTAGCATTAATTTGCCTAATCTGTGTATCAACAACTAGATACCTCCATGATAAGCCAGTGCCAGATTCCTAGCATGAGTTGAATCGTTTTCCTGTGCTGGGGCTTGTTCGGTTTCATGTCCAGGTTGGAACGAAGGTAGGGCTTTACAGCTGCCTCAGATGTGTCTCCGAGCAAACTGAGAGGAAATCTGGGACCAGTCCTGGGGCTGTCCCTAACAAGCTGATAGCTACTAAGTGAGGCTGTTGCTTGTTTCTTTGGGCTAAACATGGATTTCCACAAGAAAGCATCTTTCAAAGGGATTTTTTTCTTAAACAGGCAAACCTTCTTGTTCAGGCAAGACTTAGCGACTTTGTATTTTCTCTGTTAGACCTCAGCCAGCATTTTCCACCTGACTTTCCAAATAATTCATATGAATAAAAAAGATTATTTTTAAATTACTTCTTCATCTTATTTTTTTAAACCCAGAAAACTAGATTTATCCTAAAAGGAAAAAATGTTAATACAAAAGGTGGATTTGGTGGCTGCTATTACACACATCGGAAGCAGTTTGCATTTATGCTGATAAAGAAGGCTGTATATAAAGCAACGCAGATGTGAAATTAAAGCAAATTAAAGACCTATATTAATTCCAAATATGATATTTGAAATTAATTTTGAGAAAGTTGAACATGTGGTGCATATTAGAGTTCATAAAGTCTTGCCATAGGCAAGTAATTAATGTTGCATACATCAAGTCTGAAAGGATAGCCAATTGAAAGTGATTAAATCATTGAATAATATATAATTAATTAAAATTTGCTGTGAAGGTAATAAAGAAGTAAATACGATTCTGTCATCATCAGGGAGTATAAGTTAAGAAACTATCCTATTATTTTAGAAAGGAATTTGAAATCGATCTCATGTTTGCTCAGAGACAGTTTTGGTGTACATAAAGCTACTATAGGCAATCTCTTTCTGCTTCATGTTGCATAACTTTTCTCAGCAGAGCAAACCACCTGAAACTAAAATTATCTGTCAGTCTAAATTTTAAGCTCCTGAAATCAGTGACAGGGTTAGAGCCATATCTGCTTCTCTTCAAATGAGAATGCTGAGTGAAGTAAATACACTTCTTGGTAACAGAACTTATGAAATGGATAATTTTAAACTAGGCTGTGCACTGATGGGAGCATCAAGACCATTTATTCTCTTTGACAGAAAAGAACTTCATTGGAGAAGTATAATTACTATGTCTTTCCATGCTAAAGAAGGTGATGCTAAAAATAATGCCCAAAGAAATCACTAAGATACATGTCTGACACTTGGCCAGATGCTTCTTGCTTTCTATGCTGCTTTGTACGCTCTGCAGTCTCTGTGTTGTGAGTTATAAAGAGTGCTGTGTACTCCGTGTTACGGAAATATGTATTAATGAATCTGTATCAATTTGCTGCCTTCAAGACCACTGCATGAGGGCCAGGGTTGTAGAAAGTGTCTGGAGTATCTTCATGTAAAAGACCCTCTAGTTGGACAGATAATTTCAAAACAATTTCTAGAATAACACTGAGGGATTGATAGAAGAAAAGAAAAAGTTGATTTTCAATTTGAGAAGTTGGAAATGAGGGAAATTACACTGGCAGGTGTTGGAGTCTAGAACATCCCTCTGGCCACCCTGGAGGGTTTGGAGACCGGACAGGGGGGTCTGGGATCTGTACAGGGGGGTCAGTTAGACCCACACAGATCCCAGGAGGACACTGACTCTGATTCCTGTCCATGGGAGTGAACACTCACATGCAGGAAGAATCACAAATCCTAAGAATTTAAAATAAGTAGTGGATGGTTTATTATAGAATATAAATATAGAAATTAGGATTCTTAGTATATGGGGCTGAAGAGGCAAGATGGAGGAACTGGGGAGTGGCCCCTGTCCTCCTTGTTCTTGCTGTCGTCCCCCATCTTTTGCTGAGTTGGGTTTTAGAGATAGGCTTAGAGTAGAACTGACATGTTAGTATAGATAGTAGGTATTGGTACAATTTTGTAAATAAAAAGTACGTTGTGGACGGTGGTTGGGTCAGGGGTACTGTACATAAGGTGCGGGGCTCTCTGATCTTCCCAGTCCGCTGCGTGTCCTGCTCTGCTGGGGATGCCTTGCAGAGCTGAGAGAGAACTAAGATAATGTACCCTGCCAGGGAGGCCTGGCAGAGCTGAGAAAGGACTGAGATAATGAAGAATAAACAACCTTGGAAATATGCACTGGCGGACTCAGCTTGTCGTCTCTGGCTCCGGTGTGAAACACTTAGGGCAAAGAGAAGACTAAAAACCTTATTACCTCTGGGAACAGCAACCCAGAGGAAACTCCCAGGGAACAGCAACCTTGGGGGACCCTTATTACCCTGGGGAACAGCAACCCCAAGGAGAATCTCAGGGAATCAACAACCCTAAGAGCAGGTAGTGGAGTTTGGGAATGTGAGAAAAGAGTTTCAAACAGAATTGTGTTCAGCCCAGTCAAATCCTTCAACCATCCTAATGACCTAAATCTGAATCTAAACTCAAGCCTGGCACACCTGTACCACAGCAGAGATGGGCTGTATCTATGCCAGTTGAAATCCTATCTTCTTGCTAGTCTTGGCTCACCATCCAAGAGGACAAATAACAGCATTTAGCTGGTGATGACACACCCATGTGTCATCTGCGTCTTTGGATACAGATAAAATGGATATTCATTTTGCTTCTCAACTCAGGCTTCTGTAGCAGCAGTGCATCTGCCAGCATTTCATAACCATGGGCTGGAGATAAAAAAAGATGTGTTGAAGAACACTGAGAATGCCGTATGGAAATTCTTCTGTGGATTATCCCACTGAATTGTCTAGTTGTGTAGAGGATTAGTTACTTCTCCATATGGTGTTTAAGGACCGAACTGCTGCTGAAATGTTTTACAAAGGTTATTTTTATACTGAAAAAAAAATCTATATATATACACACACACACAGTGTATACAGTTTTTCTGTACTATGGAATTGTGTTCAAAATTACATCATAACCTGCACCTACAGTGAGATATTTTAAAGAATCCAAAGAGCCTCATTAATTTCTTTCCATGCTTCAGCAGCTATAACTCACTCTCAATTATTAATCTGTGAAGGACTGTATATAATTCATTCACTGCTATACATTTATTTCTGTATGAACACAATCTTCAAATTTTGCAGAAAGGAGTGTGGGCGGTATGAAATTGTTTGTGCTGCTAATTGACAATTTTGCAGTTGCTTCTGCTTTCAAACAGAAAAAAATCAACGTAGACTGGCAGGTTAAATAAAAAAGGAAGGGAAAGGTATAAAATTCCATTTTTTGCAACCGGTTTGTGTCGTACTATTTAAATCTGCCTTAGTTAAACTTGCTAAAACTAATCAGTTTAGCTGAAATAGTTTTATTCTTGCTATTCCATAAATTAGCTATCAAGTTCTGTCAAGATGACATTGTAATTACATGAATTAGAGATCAGTGCCTATTCCCATTTGTACCTACACTTGAGTGACACGAATGAATTACTTTGGTAGTATGCATTAATCCTGAATACTTCTCAAAATTCTTTAATAAGGATGTTGAAAGGTGCCTTATTTGTCCCAGCTTATGTAGCTGTTTGTAATAAAAATACATATAGATATGCATAATTTACATATTAAGAATGAAGGAAGTTACTTAGAGAACTCTGATGTCTTTGCTAGGAAAGGAGAAACGACATGTCTGAGAAAAATGGAGAGAGGGAGTCATGCATGGGGACAAGGCAGTGGTGTAGTGAGAGCAAGAGCTGTATAAAGAAATATAAAATTAAAATTGAAATTGCTTGGAGGCACTGCATACACTTCATGCTTCAGCTGCCCAAGTTCCTTCACCAGACCTTCTTACATCCTTAGCTGGGCCATCCTCCAAAGCTCAGCTTCTCCAGTGGAACAGAGACAGATTTATTGACATCCCAGACAAAAGCTGTGAGCCCTTCACCCCTCTGTGTGGCCATGTACTTCTCATGGAAAGCCTGAGAATAAACAGCCTCTCAAAAATATAATGTAGCCCATCACATAGCATCTTAAAAGGACAAAATGAAAAGGTAGCTTGGTTTAAAACTGTTCTTACTAGTGCCAAAAAGGAAAATCAAGTAGTAATTTACTGATTTCACAAATTAAATAAGTGATGTTCTTTATACATACCTGTATACCTTACATGCACTATTTGTTATTTTAATTCAGTAGGCAGCACATGTGGTAGACACATTAATGAAATAAAACCTGGGGAAGGGGGAATGTTATTAAGTGTGCTTTATCAAGCTGTACTTACATCTTGTACATTTAGAAGTGCCAGAGCATTTTCAAAAACAGAACCAAAATTTTGTCTTTAAAACAACTTCTAAGGTCTGAAAGCCCTCTGGTGTGTTTTTTGCTGTTCTGTACCTCCTAGATTTGAAGATATGGGAAAAATAGAGAAACCCAATCCTAAGTAGTACTTTAAATTTTTCTGTGATTCCTAAAGAAAAAGCTGTCTTTAAATGCAAGTGTATTTCTAGTAGTTAGAAATGGAGTTTCATAATGGAACAGAACAGAATGTGCAAGTGCAGCACAGAGTGCAGCCTTAATGTAATGACCAAAGCACAAAGACCTTAAGTGTAATGGCAGCCACCTGTTCGCACACAAGCAGCCCCTCTTATCCCCTTTCCCCTCACTTTCCATATGCTTGTTCCTTCCCTTCCTCCCTTTCCCCACCTTTGGTTCCTCACCTAAATGTGCTGTGGCAAGTCCAGCCGGAGGCAAGATGCAGAGAGCCTCCCCAGCAGCAGGATCATCAGCAGGGACTCACAGCTGGACAGCAAGGCTGATGGCTTTCCCAGGGCAGCTTTGGGACAAGGGCTTCATTCCTCTCACTGGGCTATAGGGATTCCCCATCCTACCTCTGTGCTTCTTGTATTTGTGGGGATGAACTCTTCCTCATGTCAGCCAACATTGAACCAAATAATCCACTCTATAACACACTCTGCAGTGTGTTACCTGCAGGCCCAACAAAACCAGGACACACAACCAGGCAGTTGTCTCTGGTTCACCAGCCTTGTGGTAACCAGGCTCAAGTCCTCTTCTTTGTAAAGGACATGGGGGATTTTATAGTTATGCTAGGAAACCAAAATGGGGAAAAAATACCATAATTATTAAAATCCACTCAGAATATAACTTGAAGGACATATGCAACAGTGGAAGTAAAACAAGTTAAGACGACTCCCAATGAACAGAAAAAACCCAACAGCTGAAAGCAGACCACATGTCTAGAGCTAGTACACTTGCAGGGATTTTTGCATTCCTTAACTTTCCTCTTGCATTCCCTGCATTTTTGTCTAAGGAGCATATAATCAGTCGTGTATCCCTGTGAAGCATATGCAGCTTCTGAATATCTTACCTATGAGCAAAACATGATGTGTTAAAGAACAGTGTGAGATTTTGAAGGTACTATTTCTACAAAAGGCCTAAACACTCCATCTTGCTCCTAAAAAGATGCAAAAATGGCAAACAACCCAAACTCATTCTTTCCAGAGGCCACCAAGGGCATGCTTCCGGGTGAAGTGCAGGTAAGGGAACAGAGCACTCAGGCACATGTGTTATAAACATAGATGGTTAATTCATGTTCTTATGATAAATTAGAAATTTATAAAGTCATATAAAGTGATGTCAGGTAGAAGTTTATGTTTTAAGAGATTTTGCAGCAGACGGCGAAACTGACAGCCCTGAGATTGCCGGCACTTCCATTCATAAGAGAACAAAGGGATTTTCCGGGAAAGCCCGCAGCTGCCCAAGCACCAGGGAGGGGACCCCAGAGATAAGCTGGCACCAGCAACTCACACCTTGGGTGCCACCTTCACAGACCATCAAGTCACATCTCCGATGTCCCGACCACTCGTCAACTATAAGGATCTATTGAAATTAGACATTAACATTTGAACTGGGAAAAAGAACTCTTTTTGCTTGGTCGAGGCAACTCCCGGATTTTATAGTTGGTGGGGAAACAATGGGAAATATGGGGAAATACTGCCGGGGGCTGAATAAAGTGTATAAGAACCAAGCCTCGAACCGGGCTAATTTGTGAACCGTTGGGGGAGATAGCAGGCTGCCAGACCCTGTATCTCACAGCTCACCCTTGACATTTCCCGGGAAAACTCTGTCAAGTTTTTCCGCTGTTGGTGGGTTATCGAAATTCTGTGATTTGATTTGTTATTAATAAACCAAATTATTATTTAAAATTGGAATATCTGATTGGCATTTATAACACATGGATTTTCTGGCTGGTAAAGCTAATGTTTGTTATTTTTATCCTGTTTATTATGGTGACAAAATGGTTTTTGTATCAGTAGCACAATTCTAGTATTGCTAGTTAGTCACTAGAGCACTGACTCATTGGCAAGTCATCCCTATTCTACTTACAGATTTAGAAAAACTCTAATTTTCCTTTTTCTTTTTGACTGACCATTACTAAGTGTTCTTCTTACTGCTCATAGAATAAGAGCAAATGCTCACGTCAATGTGCTCATGTGCGTCAAAGCCATCAGCCAAAACTGAGTTGTCCAGAAGGTTTGCCATATACCATTTTGTGCCAAGTCTAGGATTGTTTCCAACATCCGATCAGTTCCTTGTCCAGGAATGTGTAAATGCAAGGCCTAGAATTAAGGTAAGAGTACTTCAAAATGAAAGTTTAATTCATGTAGATTTGAAGTCAGGATTATCACATTCAGTCGATCAGTATTATTTATTTAATACCAAATAAAGCACATAGAAAGGCAGAAGTGCTACAACAAAGCAGAAATGCCCTCACAGGAAATGGCAGATTATTTCATCTGTGTTAATTAAACCTTGACATAATCACAGAATGGCTTGGGCTCAAAAGGACCATGAGGATTATCTAGCTCCAACTCCCAAATTACTAGAAGTAATTAATTTCAAACTGTTGAAATTAATTCCAAACTTCTAGAAATTAATAGCTATCTGACTGTATCATTCAGTGAGAAAAAGTGAGACAAGTAGAATATTGCCTTCAGATTAGTTCAAGGTGTGTTGCTCATCACAGGAATTAAAAAAATGCCTGAGGCAGTTGGGACAGTGTTATTTTGGCAGCTTGTGAAGGATTGGGAATGTACTGAAAGATTGGGATGGTGGACAGTGATTCTTTTGAAGAGGAGCGAGGGAAAGAAGTAAGAATTTTTATACCAATTGATTGTTTGGGGAAAAAAATCCACCCTGAATGAGTCATCCAACATTATATTTGAGTACCACCATGACAGCAAGCAAATGTCAACAAGTATTTTGTTGCAGACAGGTTGTGGCAAACAGGTTATTTTCCTTCACAATAACAGAGGCAAGGAAAATTGGATTGGACATAAAGAAACCTTTCTAAAGATAAGGCTAGTGAAGTATTAGAATGTATTGCCTAGGGAAGTTGTAGAATATCCATGAGAAACAGTCTAGCAAATCTTTCAGAAATAGTCCATGCAAATGTTTACCAAGCATATGGATACGGCTTAACTCCCTTAGGAGGAGTGTGAAAGCTTTGATGATTTCCAGAATGTTTTTCAGGACTTCTTTCCCCCTGAATCTCCACACAGTCCTACAGGCTTCACAGACAGGGAAGAGATGGCTGTGAGGGGCTTTTTTGGGCATCTGAAGTGCTCATGGACAAACCTGGAGCAGCTGGAAGCACCCTTTGCCAGTGAACACCTATAAGTGTGTGCTGAAAGAGAAACCTAACAAATGGAGCCACTGAGATTTTTCAGCCTTTCTGGGGATTAAAACCCAAAAGCCTAATTTTCAACCTCAGAATAAGACCTGATCACCTCAAAAGACAGCACAAACAAAACTATTTAGTCTCTAGGAAATAGTCTACATTTGGGAACACTGTCTAAATGTCAAGACTCATCTCCCACATTCAAAACCTCCTAATTTTCTCCCCTTTCTAGCACAAAGTTCAAACTCTTTATTGTCTATCCAATTTTCTGTGTGACAGCTTCTTGTATTTTAAGTTATAGTAGAAACAAACGGGGATTAGATGTACTAGGTGTTATGCCCTCGAATGCTTCTAAGGAGACAGAAATTGAGGATGCTTTTTACTTCACTTACCACATATTTGCAGGAGAAATTCTGTTTCCTCTTGCCTTGGGCAGGCTCCCCATATGCTGCAGTACTGTATCCACAACCACTGCAGCAACCTCCTGACACCACCACTCTGCTCCATAACGGTTTTTCTCAACAAGAGCTAATGAAAACTGTCTGTTCTGGTAACCAGACCCAGAGGAATTAGAGATAATATGAAAGAAATGAGAAATAACAGTGTGGAAATAATTCCAAGAAAATTAGTTATATATCCTTTCCTTTCTCTGTTGCAACTGCAGATGCTTGAGTGTATGTCTGATGACAGTAAACCTTGGCAAAATCTGTGCTCAGAGTAAAGTATATTTATAGAACTATTTTCTTCAGAAGAACATATAATAGAGGTCTGAGGAAGCACAGTGCAGAAAATACATGGCTAAATAAAATTACCTCAGTCCCAAAAAATGTAATATAGTTATCTTTCCACACTTATGCAGACATTTATGTGTTTTAGTGTAGAACATTACAAAATTAAATAATATTCCATTTACAACTTGTATTAATTATTTTAACCAACTATTACATGGTTTAAAATAAATTATTAAAATACTTCTGTAACAATTTAAATTATTCTTAAAATGATGGTTCAATTATTTTATTATGTAGTCTTAAAATCTCAAGAGGGGAAAATCAGGAAGGTTTTGAAAAAACATTATGAATAAAGGCAGTTTAGATTAAGAATATTGTCTAGTAATATTTATTATTTACTGAGAACCTATTTTTACTAGTTTTCTGCCTTGTTTCTGGATCATGGTTTTTATATTCACCTCAGTCATCAGCACTTATAATTAAAAAAACTACATTCTTTTGGGAAGTACAATGCAACAGAACAGACATTAAGGATTTCATCAGTCTTTTTATCCTGTTTAGCCTTTTTTATGTTCAAGTGAAGGAAACATGAGCCAGCTCTTATCAATTGTGGGATATTATAGTTAAGGTAGTAGGACTTCTAATGAGATTGTTCTGTGATTCCTGAAACTAAATACCATAGCTTCCTTGCTTGCTTGGAAAACAGAAACCTAACCAGGCTTTTGCACTGAGGAAACTGAGAAAGAACAACCAAACAAACAGAGCTGAATGCAGTGTTGTGCCACCCTGGTTTTGAAGCCTTCTATATTATTCTTCATATTGGAGTCAGAATTTTACTTTATCACACTTTCAACTATAAAGAATAGCCATGTTTTGCTAACTGTCCTTCATTGTTTACATATTTTTAGGTAGGAGGAGAAAGTTGATTGACAGTTGGCTTGACCAATGTGATCTGAGAGGTGCAATTCCATCCTCCAATCCACGGGCACCATAGAAAATGTATAAAACTGAGTTTTGTAAATAAACTCGCCCTTTTTTCCTGTTTTGCTCACCACCGTGTCGTTGTGCAGTTCTTTTCGTGTTGTCTGTGACAGTGTTCTCTCTGTAAAAATGAGGTTTTAGTTCTTTTCACCACTGACATGGAAAAGAAGCAAATAGCCAGCAACACCTTTGTTCTTGCTGCTGCAGACATGGAGAACTCCAAATTTAGCAGACTATCATCCAGTGCTGGAAAAGGCAGCCAACTTGCTACAGTAGCTTCTTTGCTTGGTGAAAAAAGAAAACTGAACAGAACTTGTGCATCGGGCAAAGCAACAGAGCACAAGTACACAAACTGAGAGCTGAATGCAGTGTTCACTCTGCAAAACAGAGCTTTGAGTCCTTTCCAGCTCTGACAGGGAAAAGTAGCAACTCGCCAGCACCCCCTTTGCTCTTGCTGCTGCAGACATGGAAAACACCAACTGTAGCAAAATGTCGGGCAGTGCTGGAAAAGACAGCAAAGTTGCTGCAGCAGCTTCTTTGCTTGCTGGGAGCACAGCAAACCAACAGGGCTTGTGTTTTGAGCAAACCGAGAAAGCAAGACACACCAACCAAAAGCAGACTTCACTGTTCACTCTGCAAAACAAAGCTTTGTGCTCTACATAGCTCTTACATGGAAATCAAGCAAATTAGGCACTAACAGCTTTGCTCTTGCTGCTGCAGACATGGAAAACACCACCTGTCACAGAATGCCAGCCAGTGATGGAAAAGGCAGGAAAGTGTCTGCAGCATCTTCTTTGCTTGCTGGGAACACAGAAACCCAACAGGGCTTGTGCACAGAGCAAAGCGAGAAAGTACAAGCTCACAAAGCCAGAGCTGAATACAGTGTTCTCTCTGCAAAAGGGAACTTTGAGTTCTTTCAAGCTCTGACATGGAAAATAGCAAAAAACCAGTAATAGCTTTGTTCTTGCTGCTGCAGATGTGGAAAACTCCAACTGAAGCAAAATCTCATCCAGTGCTGGAAAAGGCAGGAAACTTGCTGTAGTAACTTCCTTGCTTGCTGGGAAAACAGAACCAAAGAGAGCTTGTGCATCAGGCAGAGCGACAGATCCCTATCAGACAAATGCAGAGCTGAATGCAGTGTTTTCTCTGCAAAGGGGGGTTTTTAGTTCTTTCCATCTCTGACATGGAAAAGTAGCAACTAGCCAGCACCCTCTTTGCTTTTGCTGCTGCAGACATGGAAAATTCCAGCTGTATCAGAATGTCATCCAGTGCTGGAAAAGGTAGCAAAGTTGCTGCAGTGGCTTCTTTGTTTGCTGGAAAACATAAACTGAACAAGGCCTGTGCACCTAGGAAACTGAGAAAGAACAAGCACACAAACCGAGAGCTTAGACTAGTGTTGTGTCTGCAAAACCGAGGTTTCAGTTCTTTCCATCTCTGACATGGAAAAGTAGCAAATAGCCAGCAATGCCTTTGCTCTTGCTGCTGCAGACATGGAAAACTCCAACTATATCAGAAGTGCTGGAAAAGGCATCAAATATGCTGCAGTACAGTGTTTTGTACTGAACATGAGATGTCCAATAAATGCTACATATTCCTCACAGCAGATTTACTAACTTTGAGAAGAATAGGTTATTTTTAATTCAGAATTTGTTGTTAAAGGGATTATCTTTCAAATAGTGAATTTTACTTACTAGGTCAGCAATGCAGTGACACAATTAACACAGATATATTTATTTTTTAATGCCTATGTGCTGTTTCTGGTTTACCCTCTGATTGAAATATTTTAGTATGTGAGTATACAAGATCACTTGCAACATAAAGTAAAAAAATTTTAGCAGCTATAAATTATCAACTGCATGTAGTTAAACTGTGTCTCATTTTTGTTGTAGTAAGACTGAATTTCTATTGCAATTTCTTGATGTCATGTCTGATGCAGTCAAACCTAAAAGAAAAAGGAAATTCTTCTCATTAACTTGTGTTACTATGCTTGCATTTGAAAAGAATTTGATATAGTAGGAGTGGAATCGTAAATCTATCAATAGAGTTACTAACACACACCAGTATTTGTTTTAAGAAAAAAATATAAAAACATATTCCTTGTCCCTTGTCAAATGATCCTTTTTGTACCAATGACTATGAACTCACTGATCAGAAAGAGTTGTATTCTACGAAATCAGTTCCTTCTGAGCCTTGCTGTAAAGAGCACTTTTCTGTTTCACCAGCTGTCTTGATTTAACTCCAGCCAGCAGCTGCGCCCTACGCAGCCACTTTCTCACTGCCCCAGCAGCAGAACTGGGCAGAAACTTGGAAGGGTAAAGGCTGGAAAACTCGTGGGTTGAAATGAAGACACTTTAATAGGAAAAGCAAAAGCCATGCACACAAGCAAACCAAAACAAGGAATTGATTCACTGCTTCCCATGGGCAGGCAGGTTTTCCAGGAGAGCAGGGCCCCATCACATGGAACAAGTTGGGAATACAAACACCATCACTCCAAATGTCGCCCCTTCCTCCTTCCTCCCACCACTTTATTTACTGACCATGATGTCATGTGGTCTGGAATATCCCTCTGGTCAGCTGGGGTCACCTGTCCTGTCTCTGTCTCCTCCCAACCTCCCAAGCACCCTCACATTCCTTGCCAGTGTTGGCAGTATGGAAAGCCTTGGCCTTAAATAGGCCTGGGCTCTGTGCAAGTCCTGCTCAGCAATAACAAAAACATCTCCATGTCATCAACCCTGTGCTCAGCACAAATCCAAAATAGCCACATACCAGCTACTGTGAAGGAAATGAACTCTATCCCAGACAATACCAGCACAACAACTTATTAAGTAAAATTTGGTTTGATTAAGATTTACATAAATGTATAAACTATGTAAATAATATTAGACAGATTTGTAATGGGCACTCTTCTCCAGTTCCATAACATGTAAGGTAACCTGAATGTTTGTTGTTTTAATTTGAAAAAAGGAAATGAAAAACCTCTGTATCATACCATATGTTCTTTTCTAACCTCTCCTTAAGCAACAGCAAGCAAAAGCAGAGATAACTATCTGAAAAGTTACAGGCTTTTAGGAAAAGAATGTTTCAAAGCCATATAATTCAGATACTTCAAAAGTTCTTTTCTCTATGAAAACTTTCAAGTGAATTATAAACCTGAACGAAAATGAAGTACAACTTAACTCCCTTTCTTCCCAGAAAGAGTTTTAAAAGAACATGACTAAGATTTTCTCTCTAGGAGATAAATATCTGAAAAATCAGCCCTTTTAACTTGGAACTAATGATATCAGAATACACTTATGTTGAAGTAATATGGTACTAAAAATACAAGCTTTTTGAATTATAATTTTTTGTATGTCTTGTAGAAAAGAATCTCACAGCAATAGTCTTCCCTTGCAACTGAGCTTTCCAGCTTCTGCATTGTGGCCTTTTCTTAAAAAAGAAAAAAAAAAGGGAAAAAAGTGTTTAATAATTATATATATTTCTTTTCAGGCCTGGGCACCTTTTAAGTAGATGTGTATTAAGGACTTTGGTTATAATTGTCTACAATTTTTTTACATTTATAACAAGATTAAAGGCAGAGATATTGCCAGGATTTTAAAGTGGGTGTTCTGATCAGTAGATCATCTGGCTGCAGAAATGCAATGGATTCTGTAAGCAAATTCATTGCTGTTCTTGAGAAACCATGTCTCTCTGATACCTAAAGCAAAAATGTTTCATTTTGGGGAAGAATGAGACTCATAAAAAGTATAGTTCCACTCTCAGTTAAAAGATTTATTGCTATCTGGCATCTTTGATCTTCAGCATGAAAAGTAGAGCTGGCAACTGTTTTTTCTCATTCTCTCTCTTCCAACAGTGCTGATCTTATCTAAAATGTTTAATTCAATTGTAGCAGAAGAATTAATTAAAGTTGCAGGAAATATTATTTTCAAAGGTCTGAACAGGAAGCTCAGAGTTGAGTGGTTCCCTAAGCTGACTCGTAAGAATGAAAAAAATGAAATGTAGTGTTTGTTGTTGAGAAAAGTAAGCAAAGAATCTGAAAGTCCAACAGAAAAAATCTTATATTCTTGTGTGTAAAGCACAGTATCACCCAGACTAGGGCCACCTTCTTACCTCCGTGAATGAAGTACAATAACTCAATCACACAATCATGTTCAGTAATCCCCTCTAGTCTGTTGACAACAATACACTACTGAATATTTGAAAATTAAAGATGACTTGAGAAACTGAAAATGCTTCTAATACTGAATTGCAATTGTATGTCACCTGTGGCATAGATGCAGGCAGTATGGAAGACAGGAGACCTTACAGCTCCTTCCAGTACCTGAAGGGAGCCTGCCAGAGAGTCCCTCCCTGGAGAGGCACTTATTACAAGGGCAAGGCGGGGGGATGGCTTTCAAGTGGAAGAGAATAGGCTTAGTTCAGGTATGGGGAAGAAAATACTTCCCGTGGGGGTGGCGAGGCATTGGCACAGGTTGTCCAGAGAAGCTTGTCCAGGATGCTCCATCCCTGGAAATGTTCAAGGCTGGGCTCTGTGGGGCACTGAGCAACCTGGTCTAGTGCAAGGTGTCCATGACCATGGCAGGGGTTGGAACAAGGTGATCCTTAAGGTTCCTTCCAACCCAAGCCATTCTGACTCTAACTACTATTGCATGTAAGTGTGTACTAGCATGGTTGTTTTGGTACCATATATAGGCAGATCAGTAAAAACAGCTGAGAAACTATCAAATCCAATCTTCCTTTCAGCAGAGTAAAAGTATCAAAGTATTTAAAGGCAAAATGATCTCATGTAACAAGATTTGTAAAATTTATAAATTCAGGTGTTAATGCTTCAGAAGTATAATGTAAGTTTTGACAAAGTGTTTTAATTTGATGCTTTTATGTTTTTGCTGTAAGACATGATTAACTCTCAACCTACCTACAAGTACTAGTGTTTTGCATTAAAAATAGCAGTGCTGAGCCGCTTCCTGAGGTGCAAAAACAAACCTACAATTCCTAAACGTGGGGAGAGATTATTTTCCTCCAGTTAAAGAAATAATTGAAATAAGGAGCAGCCTTTAAAAATTCTTGACTGGCAGCTCTTAAAATTACCCTCCTCTCCCCTCTCAGTATTAATAAAACCTTATTTTCCAGAAATCAACTAGATTTTGCAGTGAGTTTTAAATGCAATATTTCAAAAAGAGATATTATTTTAGATGTTCAGCATTAATGTGTACATACAGTTGATGCATTTGAGTTTGATCCATGTTGTGACAGGCTTTGACAGCCAAAAATGACAGAATTAGGAGTGCTACAATAGGGCTTATGACAAATGAGAAAAGTATCAGTAGAGGATTGTATTGTATCACTCACAGAAATTAAAAAAAAAATATGGTCCATATCCGTACCTGCTTTTACTTCATCTAACTTAAATTTCCTCCAGGTCCATTGAGGTATTGAAATTTGTAGAAGCTTGAAGATTTATTGTAAAGAAATTAATTGCCTCTGGTTGAAGCTTACCATGAAGTAGCCACATAAAATGGAGACAGATATCATTATGTAGCAGCCTGTCTTGTTTCTTTCAGGTACCTGGAAGAATCTACCTATATGACTGTCAAGCTCATGACTTTGAAACTAAGGAAACAGAAAAAATGAGGACAGAGGCAACAAATAAACATTTCCTGAACATGGCAGTCAAAGAAGAAAATGTAAATTGTGCCAGTCTTTTACTACATACATTGATGGAAAATTCCAGATATTGCAGTCAGGAGACTAAAGGCACTACAAAAAAAAAAAAAAAAAAGGAAAAAAATTAGCTGCAATCTGATTTCTTGATCTGTTCAGTGAGTCCTCCTTCTCTATAAACTTTTAGATTTATCAGTAAATAAGACACATACAAAATCAAGTGTGGGAGGTGCCAAACTTCAAGCTTGTATAGTGCAATAAAGAACTAGACTCAGAATAATAAAAATATTTTACAAGAAATGAATGCTTGTTATCACTTGCACAGAATGGTACTGTGTCTTTGTAGATAAGGGCATTTTTTTGGCAAGGAAATATCCCCTTTAGATCTAAATAGCACAGTCTGTTCTAATAAAACCAAAACTGAAATATGAAAAAACCTCAAGAGCATGAAGACAGCAAATAATATGGCAGCCATGCCAAAATGCTTTCTGTATCCAGATGGATTTATACACAACAATTTGTACACAACAAACATATGAAAAGTAGTTTCATATTTGTTAGTCTGTGTATTAATTACATTAACAAGAATAATAGAAATTAACACACCCGTACCTTGAAAACAGGGGCTTTTCACTCTTCTTCCAATTATGGTGGTGGTCATAAAAAAATGCAACAACCTGACCTATGCAGTCCTGCATGTCTTTTCTCCACTGGAGTCCTGGAACAAGACAGGAGAGGACTGTGCTGTAAACCTAGGGAAAACACCAGTAGTGGGAGACCTGGCAGAACAAGCTTCCCCTTCCCAAGAGATCCAAGTGTAGCTTTGCTAATTGCAGCCGTGACATGACTGTGCATGCACAATAACATACCTGAATGGACACCCACTTTTCCCAGGCAGGAACATACAAATGTTCCAGTGGGGCATCTGGAACCATTAGCAATGCTGGAATTTTCCTGACTGCAGCAAATCTTTGTCCTGCTTACAGAGAGGATCCTCACATTACCTGATACACTACTTGGCTACACTTTCACTGTGCATTTGTCCCACATGAATTAATGTAGCCCTTTCCTGAGTAACTGCAGGGCTAGTCAGACCATGCAGTGGGAGGCTAAAACATGGGCTGCATCTGCAGACAGAAAGGTTAAAGCTGCTCAGCATTACTTGCTACGAGATAAAGTTATCTGTGGTTTGCTGTGAAAGCAAGGGAAGAAGCCTCATCACAGACCAAGATGCCAAAGCTCACTGCTTTTTCTGGCTCCCATAAGCCATCAGCAAGATGCCTTTCACAGAATGGAATAATCTGGGATAACTTTCCCCCCACATTCACAGCAGAAATGAAATCTACTACCTCAGTCTCTTCCAGCTTGTTCTATGTCGTTTCACTATAAATGTCTGATACATAGAGTCATGGCTTTCCTCCTAGATACAGAGCCTCCTTCAGTGGCTATCATTTCACTCTTCTTTTTTGTACTGGAGAGCTGTACTTTCTGTATATCTCGGTGTTCCAACTGTCCAGATTACAACAAGCCATGTTTTCACATGGTTTTGCTGCTGTAGTTCAAAGCCCATATGAAAACAAATGATTCTGGGTTGATTTTCTGTATGAAAGACCAAAAATTACAGTACAGATGATGTGCTACTTGTGTTATCTTCAACATCACTTTCAAAATAGGATGTGTCAGCAAAATTCTGTCTAGCACCTCCTCGTATGCACAGATGGCATGAGAACTGTAGTGATACAGCTTTGTTTCTTTCTTTCTCACTTTCTTAGCCTTGAATTTTCATCCTTGATTTGTCATATCCATGTCTTTTGAATTTTTATTGCATCAGATTGTGTTTGCACAGTCATTTCTTTATTAGACCTTTAAAAATACCTGTCTTATGTTCCTTGCTATGATGATTTTTGATCTATAATTATTTTTAACTTATCATATGACTCTCAAGCCTTTCTTAAGGAAGATAAATGAGTCCTTTTCTCAGGGTGTGTGTTTCACTGTCTCACCTGTGAATAAATGGAGATGTGTTTACTTGAGTGGAGGTTCTTGGCCAGGTAAAAAGCCATCAGTTCATACTAAATTGAGCCTAAGCCTTTCAACTCCAAGTGATGGAAAACTCTCACCTCCTATCTTCTCTGTGATCACCTCGGACTTCAAATAAAGCTTCCCTGCCCTTTAGGAAATTTTCCTATGCATTTCTTTGAGAAGGGTTTGACATGAAAATCCTTGCTTAAGAATCAGCTTTGGTTTCTTCCCTCAATCCTGCAAAGTTTGAGAAAACTTCAAGAAAACTGAGATGAACAATGTCCCTTCAGCCCGACCACCTTTTTCAGGCCCACAATCACATAATCTGCAAGGACTTGCAGCTCCTACTTTCCAAATGTCTAGGGAGACAGTTTGAAAGAGGCTGACAAGGAGCCAGAAAAAGCACACAGGTCTGTATTTTAGGGATTGTTTCATAATCTAATCAGTCACTCGTAAGTAAAACACCTGTAATAATTTATAAAGTTCCTGTACTCCAGCTTAGACATACTAAACAGGTCACTGGAGAAATGACACCTTCCTGAACTTTGGCCTATATACATCACCTCCAGTTGTGCTCAAGGCTTTAAAAAATCACAACTGCATGAAAACACATGGCCCCCCAGTGAGCAGACCCCTGCCAGAGCAGTTCTGTCTCAGGAATCAGTCACAGAGAGTGCCTTAAACACCACTGCTGCTTCAGAAATGTGTCTTTGCCTTGAGCACACCACTTAGATATGGCATGTGGCTGCAACTAAAACCCTCAGGAGTGCAGAAAAAAAAAACCCTCTTCAAATTTCTTCTAAATTACTTCCTGATCCAATATGAATCTTCAGGATCTCAGTCACCATGTGTAAGTATTGTCATAACCCAGGACTGTATGAATTCTAAATGAGAAATTCAAACTGATCCAGATCTATAAATATTAGAATTTCTCATAAGTTTTATATTTTATCCCAGGGTGTAGCTGCCTTAATAATCATGTCTAACAGATGGACACTGAAGGAAACATGTTGGTATATACTGAAGCTAATGAGCTTCAAAGTGACATCATTGGTTGTTGGATTTGATTCTATTTTTATCTCTATGTTTTTGGTTTTCCTAAGGACTGTTGTAAACAAATTCTTTAAAGCATAGATTTTAAGAATTCCAACCAGGACAGCTTTCTATCTTTTTACAGTTAAGATAACATGATCCTTTCACCTCAGATAACACTGAATGATCTCTAGTCTTCTCCCTCCTTCGTTTTCCACCTTAGGAATTTCATTAAAGGAATTTTATCCAGCTTGAGTTCAGATATTTTCCAGGGTCGTATCATAGACCAATACAGAAGTCTACTTCTGTAAGTCCCCCCATGAATCTTGCAATCACAACTTATTTCAAACAGAAAATTATACAGAAGAAATATTATTACAGTTTGCTGTATTTTACTGTACACTTTAGAACTGCTTCATGTGTAAAAATCTAGGAGAGGTTTTGAACATTAAGGACACTGGAGTCACATTCTATATTAATAGAGACATTTTATTCTGCAAACTTCAAGCACACAACTGAGGAGGAGTAAGAGGCCAAAGCAAAAGCAAAACAACCATGTGTGAAGTAATCTGTTGCAGAGGTGCACAAGTAAGGGAGCTCACGTCAAGAATGATCTGTGAGAATTCTTCTCCCCTCATTCACATTAATGGTAGGACTTCAAGAAGGGGAAGACCCACTGCTGGATAAAATTTCTCAGTAAAGTCTTCAAGAGCCAGGCTGTACAAAAGGCAAGAAAAGCTCGAGAAATTGCTGAGAAAAACAACCTTTTCAAATGAACTAAACCAAACCAACTGCCTCCAGCTTTCCAAGTGGCTTTCTGACATGGAGCAGGAAATGGGACTGTGGGGAGACAGGGAGAACTGAGTGCCAGTGACAGCACACATGATAGCAGAAAGAATTTTGCATTAGCTGAAACAGAGGGGTGAAGTAAGCAAGATGAGTGCTGGAATTGTCTTTCTCCGTACTATAACACTAAATAGACACAAAATGCAACACAGAAATACCAAGATAATTATTCCCAACAGAGAAGATCCACTGGATAAAAAAACCCCAAACAACTCAAGCAGTCATTCAACTTCTAAAAATGAGTAGAATGATGTGAAAAATGGCAATACCTAAACATTTATCAGTTGAACATCATATTAAATAAGTTTCTTTAACTTCAGTCAGGTTTCAAATGGTCTAAAGAAAACATCTGTTTTTAATTTGAAAGGTATTAAATACACTGTCTTAGCATAAACTATTCATTTAAAAAACAATTTAAAAGTATTTTCTGCTGTTGAATACAACATCTTTGGAAGAGGAAACAACAAAACACATCTGGCTACATGAAACTGCAAAAATGTGTCTGCAGCAGCACATCATTATGAAGGAAGAAATCACCAAGAGGCTAAACCAGGTAACATTATTTTTGTGCTAGAACTCAAAGACTAGCAGAATAATGAACAGAGACAGGTTACTTTCCTGAAACTTCTCTTTAAAATATCTTTCTTGTTTGTACAGTTACACTATTATCTGTATGCAAGCTCTCCAGGTAAATGTTACCATATGAGTTTCCCTAGTATTGTACTTCAAGCCTCCTGCAACTGCAGCAACAGTAAAGGCAGCAAAGCATCCACCTCTCCTTCTCAAGCACCCTCTTAATTGAAGAACCAGAAGAGCTGGACTTCAGGAGAGAGGCTGTGAGCATACTGCACATACTGACAACACAGTCTGAAGACATTAAAAAAAGAAATGTTGCAATATGTTTTTCTTTGCAATATTCCCTTCTCCTTCTTGAAGTTCACAGAATCACAGAATTGTTCGGGTTGAAAGGGACCTCTGAAGATCTCCTAGTCCAACCCCCCTGCCAAGGCAGGGTCATCTAGAGCAGGTTACAGAGGAATGTGTCCAGGTGGGTTTTGAGTGTCTCCAGCGAGGGAGAAGTTCAATACTGTTCAGAGGATTTTGAGAAAAGGCCATGCTTACCTGACCTACCAGCAATGACACGAGGCTTAGGAGGCTGAATGCCTGCCATCACATGAGCCTGAGCACAAAGGAGCCTTTTCAAGGGATGGAAATAGCAATTCAACAATATTACTGCAGTGAAGAGACCAACACTCCATGGACCTTTCATACCTGGATAGATGGAAATGAGGCTCTCTGTAAGGGCGCAGGTCTCCCAATACAAAAATTTAAAGCCTTCTGTCATCTAGTGTGGAAAGAGTTATCTTTGCAAAAAGAAAGCACAGGCAAAGCAGTTTCCTGAACAAAGGTAAGAAAAAGGTAGCTTGCTTTCAGGAAGAATAATCCAGAGAGATTCAGGAACTGAATCTCACTGACCCTTCTGATAATGGCAACAAAAAAACTCTCTTCGTGGAGATGTATGTCAGAGGGTCCAAGCCACAGGAGGGCAATAATGAAAGAAAGCACAACTTGATTCCACTCTTTGGAAACACATAAGAATTAGACAGCAACTGTGGCATCACAGAATTCTTTACCCCGTTCCTGTACTAATTAAGAGTTTGAACAGTGGGACTACACACACGTGTTTTCTATGCCCATAGCACAGAAGGGAATGGGAAAACTGAATGAATGCAAATTAGCATCCAGGGATGTCCAGAGCAATAGGCAAGCTATTACAACACAGAGTCAACTTGGGATTTATCACCAACTCTCATTTTATGACATTTTATTTAAGACTGTTATTTATTGCCTTTGCTTTCTACGTTTTCAGATATTCAATTTAATACCATAATAATATATATGTTTTCTAGTCCCTATGGGTAGATGATCAACGTCAAGAATCAAAACACTCACACCCAGTTCTGGATGTACAAGCTTCTATTGCCCAAGCTACAAGAGCCAGGCAAGCAATTTCAGCAACTGCACTGGGCCACAAATCTTCAAGAAAAACAACTAACTGTATGTTTGCGTTAGCAGGTAACAGAGAGCCACTAGAACATAAGGATAGATCAGAACAGCCAACATTAAGGACCCTCAGAGGCACAGATGCATACCCTGCAAGCAGCTGCCCCAATGCCAGTCTTGCCAGCTGCTGGTACTGGAGCTGCAGTCCCACTGGAGCTGCAGTTGCACTCCAGCCGCTGGTGCCTGGACCCACACTCTGGCCACCAGCACTGTGGACACATGGGCACCCGTGACCTATGGTCACACTCCAGCTGCTGACACTGGGGTCTGCTCACTCTGGCCTTTCCCATTGCTTCACCACAGACTCACAGGACGTCCCCGCTGTGGTCTGGCCCCAGCTGCTCTGCTCAGACATCCCTGCATCCCCAGAACTGAGTCCCTCAGGCAGAGAGATTTAAAAATAAAGGAAGAGGCTGTGCTGGGCACAGACTGGCACACTGACTGATCTGATATTTATATATGACCATCCTTTTTATCTCCTTATTCCTCCATTTTCCCATGCTCACTCCTCTCCAGGTCCTGGTCCTCCAAAACCTCTCCCTTTGCCTGTCCTTTTTAAATTCACTATGCATCCCCTAAGTCCTGCTTGGATTTTAAATTTAGGCATATTCATAACTCCTTCACTACTCATTCAAAAACATACATAAATATATTTGATATAAATTTGAGTATCATGTGCCCAATTCTTCAACTGCTTACACAGACTTTCTGCTACTGGCAGGTGGGAGAACTCTTCTCATTTTCCTAATTGAGCTAATTAGAAACACATCTTGAGAATGTTGACTCCATCTCCAGTGAGAACTTTTAATACCAATAAACACTGCAATCCTGCATAGGAACATATATCAATATGGTTTGCTCGGGCTTTACTTTTTTCCTTCTCAAAAGAGAGGCAATGATTTCAGGTACCATTTCATCTCAAAGCCTGGGGTTTATATCTCATTTTCAAAAAACTCCAAGGAAGACTTAGGATGTGTGTTTCTCAAGCAGTACTGGATTTTTTATTTGCAGTCCAGGCAAGTTGACAAAGGAAATTCTGTGCCAATGTATTTTGTTTTTTTTTTCTCCAACCTAGAAGACTTGGGAACAACTCCAGCCATTCCAAGATAGAACTATGAGACTCAAAACCCCAGCAGCCCATCATATCAGTAAGGGGGTTTGCAGTGTGAGGTTCTGGTAACCCTTCATCAGCAAAACAATGAACACTTTTAGTTCCAGTTAAAACATTATGGCGTGGCTGGACACATAAAACTAGCTAGTAAGAGCACTGAGTGAGAGATTTGGAATTTCTGATTTCCTATTTAAAAGAAATCTATTTTCTGCCAAGACCACCCTTATGCTATACTACAATTACTGGGTACATCACTGTACATCAGTGACCAACATCACAAAAATTGATGAAAGGAAAATTGTAGCACTTATTTGGTACTGCATAGAAATGGCTTGTTTATATACTCTTTAGCTATGCTGCACCTACAGAAAATATTCATTGCTTGGCTGGAGTGGGTATTAAAAAGAAACCCTTTCAACAGTCCCACACTTTAAAAATTAAGAAAAAATTATGCTGGGCAAAACAGCCACCGGAAAATCTGCCACTTTCTGCTGACTTGCAATCCAAACCAGCATGCAGATCGTCCGAAATCAGTGTTTCCTCTAAAATGATCCTAAAAAATCCTCACATTTAAGTTCAATCACTTGTGGTGATTGTTTGCTTTTTATGAAATTCCAGTTCCATGAATGCCCTCAAAGCATGAAACAGAGAAAGCTACTTCATGAAAACTAAGTTTGGTAGACAGCAATGCTGCTACGCTAGTTCCAGACCACACATTTCCTCTACTAGTAAGTATAGTTGAGGGATTTTACTGAGTTTTGGTTGGTTGCAGGGGTAGGAAAGGCTTTCCTTTAGCCACTCAGGGAGAGGAACTTGTTCTCACCCAAATAATCATAGCTCCTGTAAAAGTATTTGAAAGGAATGCAGCCTATGGCTATGTCAAAACACTTTCTCTGGACACCTTATGGCTTCCCATTGTGGAGAAAGTTTGCTGGAAGAAGTAATTTTTGGTAATTCTGTCTGAGCCAAAACTGAAGGATGAACCTATGAGAGGTTGATGAACCTATGAGAGGGCAACATGTCCTATTTTTGTGTCTAAATCTCCACTTTCCTTCAGAAGTGTAACACCAGCCTGAAACTGAGTTTTGCACAGAAGCAATCCACTCCAACACAAGCTGACTTTACTTTCAGTTCCGGGATGCACTGAGGTGCTGAGCTGCTTAAACAGACTAAATGTTATTTCTATGCAAACATAAATGTGGAGTGGGAACAATCTGTCATTACTAATTTTGTCCAGGAGATGAGACACCAGCAATGTTCTTATATCAACATTACTGTAGGAGGCAAGGAAGAGCAGGCACTTTATCATTATGTACGTAGCACAGACGAGGTGGATTGCCTCAGCAGTAGCAAATAATTTAGTATCTTTGTACTAGAAGAAATTCCTCCTGAGGAAAGAAATTCACAGTAAACTGATATTTTAGCAGGTAGGAACATCACACACAAACCCATACCTACCTGCAAGTTCTTGTTCTGAAAGACAACTCATGCAATTTGAAAAAAGTTATTTATTTTCACTGCTTTAATCTCTCTACTGTAGTGTTAGCACTTAACATAAGCATCAACTCTTCTACTGTCCTATTTACAATCCATTGAAATGTATACTCTACAAATACAATACATATTTCCAAAAACGTAAGGGAAATGCACAATTTGGTAAGGTTTAAAAAAGTGACACTTATCTGTACAGGATCCTCAAATCATCCAAAAAGTAAAATTTACAAGGCAGTATCCACACAGCTATGTAAGGGCAGGTGCTACAGTGACAAAGCAGCAAACTTGCTAATACAACAAAATACAGAAAACAGTGTTTTGGGGCACCAGATAATACACTTAGTACCACTGAAGTTGTAAATTTAGTAATACCCATATTTCTAGGAAACATGTAACTGCCAACCTGGAGAACATTCTGAAAAATATTAAACATTATATACAAATGAGGTAAATGTACCTTGGTCTTTTAAGAGGTAATTTGAGTTTAAAGCAACAGATACGGTGAAGGGGTTTTTTTGTTTGCTTGTTTTTTAAACATAAAATGATTAACACCTTGCAATTATTTCAATGGCACAATATAAACAAGGAACTAACTAAAAGGTGAATTTCATGGCAATCACACTCAGAGCCATTACTGAAAAAATAAAATAGCCTCTTACTTCATTTGACACCTTCATGTCCCCATACAGTCAATCTCAATGTCTTTACTTATATACAAAGTCTTTCTTAGGATTACAAGCAGAACCACTGGAGGGCGACGGTGTGTCATACTTGGAGAGTCTGCTTGAGAAACATCTCAGAATTCCAGCTTTTAAGGTTGGAAGGTCCCTGAAGAATTCCAGCATTTCAAAAATGACATTTCAGGCTTTTCAGCATCAGACCATTTCCAATGCTCCTTGTTCTCCATGTCCATATCCATCTGGTCACAAGTCTGTAAACCAAACTGAGGCTTCAATGCTACTAAAATGTAAAGTTGATTAAATCCACAAAACTTAAGCGAATGTATAATGTATGTAATATTTACAATAAACATTTGCATCAGTATTAATCAGAAACTGTTTTGGTATATACTTGAAATGATACAAAACTAATATTTTGAATGCTAAAATATTTTGGTCCCCTGCATTTCCAAGACCAGATCTGGTGATATTACAATCTTAATTTAAAAAATACTTATGTGTACCTGTGTCCATATATATAAGATATGATCTTACACAGGTAACATTTAAAGTTACATAATATATACAGACACAGCCTTTGTAAAAGGTGTTCAGTTCATATAATGGAAAAGAAGAACAAAGCTTGAAGTTGTGGTGTCAGAACTGGGGATACATATAGCCGTATTCAGAATTTTCCTGTTCTGCAGCCCAAAAGGAATGATAAGGTTGTTCTAAAATACAGTTCCTTATGTCATACACTCTGTCAAGCATCCTTCTGTGCTTTTTTTCTGCAAGCTTGTATTAAAAAGCTAAATTTTGAACAAAGAACAGTTGCTAGCAATTCAGGAAAATGAAGATTTGCACGTGGTTGAGACAAAATAACAGAGTTACATTGTTGACAGAATCATCTGCAAGCTATCATGCTGTTCAGCTGCTGTACATACTCTTTAAAATGTAACAGAACTGTTCCATATATTTTAGGAAATTAAATGTTATGCTGATAAGGTTTTGTGGGTGTTAAAAAAGCCACTAAAAATTATTTGATGGATTATACTGCAAGCTCTCCTGTTACCACCAAAACATCTAGACTTCTAGAGAGATCTGAGGCAATCCAGTAGCCTGATATTTCTGAAATAGGAGCTGTACCATTTGTATCTATGGTAAGGACCCCAGGACACCTATGAAACTTGAAATGTAACAAAGTAGGAAGCCTTTGAAATCAGCATGGAGAGTCTGACCTATTTTCATGCTGACCTGTTTCCTTTAAGCATCTGTATGGATACATAGAACTTGCTACAGAGGCTGCCAAGTAGATGGGCTTGAGATTTAAGTTATATTCAAATGGTTTTTTTGAACAGTCAATTGAAAAACTCTGTAGTGCACAACTGTCCATGTGCACAAAAGCGTAGTTTATTTAAAATACCTACATGAAGTAACTTTTAACCAGCTTTGATTGATGGAAGCCTGAAGCACATAAGCCTGACTTGTCAGATAATGCCAAACAAAAGACAAGCATGACAACTGTACGTATGTTTAAGCCTCATTGTTTTCTAAGAATTTCTCTTATTTTTCCCTTTTCTCCTGGATATCGTCTTCCATGATGAATAAACTCATCCATTTTGTTGTTAGCAAAAGCATTTCATTAATTACAGTTCGACTTCCAAGGATCTGTAATTCTGACATAATTTTAAACTTATCTCCAAGCAAGATGTAAGAACACAGAAATAAACAAAACAAAATGTTAAGGCTTTTCTTGGGTGAGGCTTGTGTCACCTATGTAGCCTCCTCTTCCTGGGTCTCATTCCTCTTCCTGCTTTTGCTGCCACAGATCACAGCACAGAACCTCAATTGTGCTGCTGGCAGCAACCACCCTGCCACTGCAACCATCTTGGTAACAAATTCTCAGTGGGCTCTATGCTGAGGGATGAAAAGCAAGCTAAGTTAAAGGTTGCCATGTGTGTTGCATAATGGGATGCATACTGTGTTCTGAAGAATGGCAGGTTAGGCAGCATATTAATCACTAGGCACATTTATATGCTGAAATGTTACTGAAATAATGTCCAAAATGTTTAGAACATTCATGAAAATAAAGGTCAACCAGACTCTTCCTAAAATTACAATTAAAAAAATACCCTGGTAACAGCAAGTTTTTGTTGTACATTTGGGCAGGAAGCAATTTGATTTCTAATCAGGTTTGTGAAAATATTACGATACTCCTAAAAACTCAGGGAAATCTTGATTAAAGCCATGCATATTCTTTTGTGTTCTTATGACAACACAAGTTACCATAAGCTTTGCTCTTCTAACGATGAAGAGGATTGCTGGAATCCCCTGATATTTGTACACAACGACCTGCAGCTTGCCACCTTCTCTAGCTCACCACTTTGTGTATGAGGCACACAAAACATACATGCACATAAAATTTATAAGCAGCTTTGAACTGTCTAGTACAAAAGCCCAAATAACGTCTCTCTAATCAGGTGCATTTAATCCTTGTGTAATTGCAAATATTGTTCTTTGAGCCTTAAGACTCAGCAGAACTGCACAGAAAATATGTTTTTCATCCTTATTTAATGAAGTAAAATCTCCTTTAACATTTTACTTTTCTTGCTACTTTTCTGAAGTAGATAGGTACTTCAAGCAGTTTAGAAGTACCACTTGATAAAAAGAAATCTTCTACATAATTATGACTCGTAACTTGACAATTACAAAATATGACAGTGAATTTACTAGCTTACACGATTTGAAACTCCTACAGTGGTTTCAAGAGTCAGATTTTGTAAAATTGAAGATATTCTATCAGTTATGTAGCCCCTGTTGCAATGAGTGAGATTTAGATCTTAGCCAGGCAAAGAAACAAATTTTAACTTGTATTTTTGAAGCCAAAAGTACCACAGGCTTTGTACATCCCTACTATTTTGCACTAAAAGACTCAAAAGTGGCACTTACTGGTGTAATACAATCTATTTTGAAGGCAATGTAGTGTTCTGAAAAAGTGGAAAAAACCCAGCAATCATGTATAAAGTATAGTTGCATAAGTTATGTTCCCACAACTGTATGAGGTCAATTTGTAAGTCAAGGTAAGAGTCCAAAAGATGCACTACTGTAATAGCTAGCAAGGTATACTCCAATAGTACATTCACAACCTGAAACAAGGAATTGAGACAGTGGTTCAGAGTAGTTAATGTACCAGGCAGGAATAAAATTGCTATAAGAGCCATCAATGCACTGTAGAACAATATAGTGAACCAGTTTCATTTTAGAAATGATCTCCTACTTTTAGCACAGTTAACTAGCAAAGACCAGCTATCAACTTCCCAAATAAAAAATCATAGACTAATGAAACTAGAGTACATGATGTTTTGTAAGTAACCTGGGAAAGAGGTTCATAGTGCACAGAAAGACCCGACAACTGCTTAGCACATCCACAAAAATCCTAATAAGTGACGTTCCTATGAAGTACTAAAAGGCAGCAATATCGTTCTGTTCCTCCAGTGAGGTAGAACAATTAACCTTCTTAACACGCCACTCTGGTGCAGATAGGGATTTTTACAGTGTTCTTCGACAGCAAATCCAGGATTACATCTTGATCCCCTCCTGTTGACTAAGTTGTGATAATGTTTTCTTAATGCGCAAAGCTGTCAGCCGAGCA
Source organism: Prinia subflava (assembly GCF_021018805.1). Taxonomy (NCBI): domain Eukaryota; kingdom Metazoa; phylum Chordata; class Aves; order Passeriformes; family Cisticolidae; genus Prinia; species Prinia subflava. The sequence continues at coordinate 95,492,674 of NC_086247.1, forward strand.
GCTCCGTTAGCATACCAGCATTCCCGCATAATTTTTGCCATCACTCGTAATGCCTGCAAAGGAAACACAAGTCATTATATGCACTGCTGTTCCAATGTACCTCATGTAAAGGCTGCTCTGCCTCAGCCACTTCAGGCATTTCTTAAGTCCATTGCTAGTACTACAGCTACATGGGAGAGTGGGCTGTTTAAAAAAAAAAAAACCAAACCCAAAAAACCCCCCAAAACCCAACTTACTTTATTTACAGAAAAGTAAAACTCTAAACACTGTAAAGAAAACTTGATATTTTTCAGTAGACTTTTGGCCCATGAAAAAGATATTTTAATGAAAAATTAATAGCTCATCTCTAACTGTTTTCTGAATTTTGACATCAGGCAAAAATACACTCTTTAACTGTATTTGCAGTTAAGGAGTTACTTCAATGCATAGCAATTAATTTCATGAGCTGTCTTCCTCAAATTTAAACTCTGCAAGGATTCTAAAAATTTCTGAAGTCTTTTTAGCCTTCAAACAGGGATTCTTTGAAATCTGAGTGTTTCTATGTGTTATTTGTAACAAAGCAAATAAAAAAAAGGCAAATGAAATAAAGTAACAGGTCTACATTCCAAAATACATGAAAAGTGTATTACATTAGTCATTTCAATCCCAATAACACCCTGTCTCTCACAGTTTGTTGGTGCATTCATCACCTTTCTCTTGTTCCTGTGCACTCTTGCCCATCTCTTATCTCAGCCATGCATTCATTCCACACGTGCCACAACCCAGGTTCCCTCCTCTATCCAAAGCACCTCATCCTTATCAGTGCCTCAGTGCTCCTGCAGCCCAGTGCAGCTGTTCCCCCAAGCTGTGAGTCAGAACACTCTGCTTGTAGCCCTCACTGGGCTCCCACAGCAATGCTATGGAATATTCTCTCTGACCAGTTTGGGTCAGTTGTCCCAGCTCTGCTCCCTCTCGTGCTCTTGTCCACCCCCAGCCTACTTGAGAAATGGAGAATGCCTTGAAACTGTGCAAGCACTGTTCAGCAACTACGAAACCAACAGTGTGCTATCAGACTGTTTTGGTCACAAATCCAAAACACAGCATCATGCAGCTGACTACAAAGGACATTGACTCAACCCCAGCCAGACACAGTACAATTTATTTGCAATGGTGCTTCCTGCATAATGTAATTCAGACTAGGTCTAATTTGTATTAGCGTCATCTATGCTTCACAGGGATCCTAGAAACCTCCATGCAGACTTAGCTAGTAACTTGTATGAAATTACATTTAAATACTTATGTATATAACCAAGGAACAATGCTTTTAATAAAACCATAATGATTAGAATGAATTAATTAAATTCTCCTAAAAGCAGCTCTTCTCCCTTCAACAATAAGCATGATATTTAAGTCACTGAAATCACTAAAAGCTCTTGTGTCCATTAAAGCAGCTTTAGCAAGGTTAGTTAATACCTCACAGCTCTGCCATCTGTTTGGAATATTGGGCCTTAACTTCTGTTCACACACAACTTTCCTCATTTCTTCAACAGAAGGGTCTGAAGGAACGAGGTCATAGTATGGTAACTGGTAATCTTCGTGGATTCCTGTAACAGGTTGAAAATAGCTTTATTTCAGCTAACACTGGATTACATATTCTTCACTTTTTACTGTTCCTTATCAGTACCCTACCAGTGTTTGGTTTTCATTTTTAAAAGTAACCTCACAATGACTGACAAATAAATAAACAAACATCCTTATCCATACCTTAGGAGTGTTTGCATTACCCATCAAGGATCTAAAATTTATAAATTCGGAAGAGATATAAGCTACGTCAAATCTTTCATATGCTATACTAAAAACATGCTTCATTTTAAATAAGATATAGATTTATCTGAGCACATTATAGCTAGGTCTTGTGGGGTTTGCTCCTTGCTCACAAGAGTATTAAATTTTACCCTTTTTTTCCCTCTATGTAAATACTTTGAACAAAATAGACAAGAATATTTCCTATTTTCTTCAACAAATATGGTTTGTCAATCTAGAAAGAGGTTGACTAGACCAGTTACCATTTACAGGATTAACAGTTAGACAGTCTGAGATAGACTGGATATTATTTCGCACTGTTTTTTAAGCAAACTGTTCTCAGAACCTGAATACATTAAGTTACTTATAATTCCTTAATACGTCCCATTTTGTAAAGATTGCCACTTACCACCAATTGAACATCTCCGAGCTATTTCCCAAAACACTAAGCCCATTGCATAGATGTCTGCTCGTTTGAATGACTCAAAATGTTTCATATTTATGGAATCATCTAGAACTTCAGGAGCCATGTATCTGTGCGAAAAACAAATGAAACACTTAAGAGCAGAAAAAGTTCAGCACTACTGATCAGCTCAAATACAAAAGAATGTATTTTTGTGGAAAAGGAGATAAAGAAAAATCTGTCTCATTAAGGTTATCCAATCAGAGACAATTCAATGTTAAAGGATAAGTAAAATGTGAGAAGCAAGCAGAGAAATAGGGGGAATAAGTAAAATATCAAACAATAAACAACTAGAGCCATAAACCTGATAGACAAAGCACAACTAAGACAGTAACAAAGACTGAAAGTCTCCAGTTCCTCACTGACAGGCTGAGAAACTCCAGGTATAACGTTATAGAGGTGCATCCAGTCTGGACGTTGTGACTGCTAATAAGTGGGAAACAAAACGAACATGAGGACTGAGGATACTGAAGGAAGGCCTGTGCAACTATGCTTATCAAGGAATGTTCAGGAGAAAGGGAACAGGAGTGCAGCAACAGACAGAAAAGGGTATCAAAGGGGCCAGTTGCTAAGAGGTTGCTAGTCTGCACATGCTCACTAGTGTATCCTATTTTATTAAATCCAAACAATTCTGTGCAATGTCACTATCAAGCCCACATGAACATGTTCTCTAAGAACTGTATGTCAGCAACAAGAGGCAGGCATGAGTCTGTTCAGGTCTAGCAACTGGAGCAGCACAAGGGATGAAGCTGAAACTAGAGAGAAGGAGGGGCTCAACATCATTAGCTGGAAGGGGAACTACAGGTTCTAGGAGCACATCTGCAGGCGGTAAGAGCACGGAACTGGAGCTACTGTGGGGGGACCACACAGTGGTCATTCTGTGAATGAATTATGGGGCAGCAACTGTAGTCTGACAGAAGGTGAAGGAAACTTTGGTGCTAGCAACTGGAGCAAATGAGTACCTGCTTCAGCTACTGAATTAAGACCATGGATCACAGGCTTCATGGTCATAGCTCATATGTACCAGCTACAGGGGAGAAAGGGGATGAGAAAAACAGTGTAAGGGTCTCTCAGCACTAGCAACTGAGTGGAAGTCACAGGTTGTAAGGTCTGTGTGCCTGGGTGCCAGCTGCTGGGCTGAGCCAGAAGATTTGCATTTCTCCAGCCCTGCACAGCCGGTGTGCAGGGCTGTAATTTACTATCAACCTTCAAGCTGATCTAGCCAGCACTCAGGCAGGGATATTTGCCAGGGAAAGGGCCCATGCTGATATTTGAGGGAATCCATGCACGGAGGTGTGCATATGAATACATCAGTTGTTTGCTGCTGTACATTAACCTAGCTGGGGAGTACGAGATCCATGGAGCACAGGAAAGGGCATTAGACACAGCAAGTCTTGGATGGAATGGCTGAGGGGGTCATAAATGTGCATGGAGTTGTGAGGCTGAAGAAGAAAGTATGTACTTTCAGTAATGAAGTTCAGTCCTGATCAGCTGAAGAAAAGGAAGGAGACTTGGCTGTCTATAGTTATGTTTTATACAAGTTCTGACAGTGTTTTATGTGGGTGTTGAAGACAACACATGGTGCATAGCAATCTGTATAATCAGCCCTGTGAATACTGTATGTGTCTGTGTGTAACTGTTTGGATCCCAAGGAAGAAAGCAGCAGCCACATCTATGGGCCTCAGATGAACAGAGCCCCAGGTCTTTGTAACACATCAGCTGGGCTCCAGAGGTCAGACAAGAGGAAACCCCAGCTTCTGTAATCTGACAAATTATAGCAGCCACTTAATACATCCCCTAATAAGCCTAAAGTAGGAATAGACATGAAATGTTGGTTAAGAAACCAGCACGGTTAAAAATTTCTTGAGAACAAAGGCCCACTATCATTGCAGTACCTGATTCTTCATCATACAGTCTGCAAGTCCCACCCTAAACCATGCTTTTTTAAAAAAATTAGTAACTCCTATGTGGGTTACAAATTAACTACTGTGCTTACAAATTTGGTTTACCCATGGCATCCAAGGGTTGTTACCTTGTTTAGTGAGTAAGTCTGACATGGGAACATCAAACAAAATGTCAGTGTGGTCCTTACTGCAAGAGCTACTGACAGCAGCATCCCCACTGGCTGCTGGAAAGAATGAATGTTATTTGCTGCATCAAGGCAACATCAGTGTGAAACACTGCACTCTCATTCTGGTAGGGTTCTGGCAGCTAAATCCAGTATGTGATGTTTAGCAGAGTTCAGTGTATTTATCCACATCACTGCCCCAGCAGTCTCAAGCTGACATATCACTGAAGCAGACCAACAGTGGCACCTGGGCTTTAAGTGTTGACTGATAAAAAAGCAACATGTGCAGATTACTGGAGTGGAATACAGTGCCAGGCAATAGCTCTACCTTTGGAATGGCCACAGAAGCCGAGACACAGTTTCCTTTAATCAATAGAGTAGCAGCATTTTCCTTTCTAGCACCAGGGATAGTAGGCAGAATACAACACACACTACTTAAAAGAAATTTCAGGACTATCACACCTTTCAGAGTTCCCTCAGCAATACTGTGTCTTACAGAAATTACAGTTACAAGGAAGCAAGGACTATGGAGATAAGTAAAAATATGCAACCAATAGTTGCATTTGTTCTGAACTACCCAAAACTTTGTTGCAACAAAGTTTGCTGACATGAGCTTTCTCCTAAGGCATATAAATTCCTCACAAGTAATAAATACAGCACAACCAGAGGACAGCTGTCTGAAGTTGAGTATAAGGTTTACTTTGACAGTATTTATTGAATGGAAGTGGAGTATTAAGTATTGTTGCAATCTTTGATATGGATAAGGCTCAAATTGTACTGGTCCACCCATATCAAAAATGTTTTAATCAAGAATGCAAGACTGTGGTGAATGCTTTAATGCTCTCCAAGGATTCTGCATTCCTGGATACTCTTATAGCACTTCATGTGCTTGATACTGTAAGTGATTATCTTAGAGCTCTTAAGATGATATGAGGATGAAAAGAGTGATGGGCCCAAAAACCCAACAAACTAGAAACCCCAGCCACAGTGCAAAATGTCAGCCAGAAACACTAAACAAGCAGTAAAGGATATTGTCTCGACTTCAGTGAACCATCCAGAGAACACGGCTTTTAACAGGAAAGACCATAGGAGGCCTGAATGTGGCAAAAAATCCCCCTCCACATGAGTTCTATTGGCAAATTGACCTCTTACCACAGTCCTCCAGCAATGCATTTAGATTGGCATTGGCTTCCATGACACAGAATGGTGGAGATTATTGCTGGAACAGGAGAGGGGAAAGGCAAGGAGATCGTGTAGTGAGGTCAGCAGTTCAGCCTGTTTATGGCTGTTAGACAAAAAAGAGAGAAGTATGCATCTCCTTGTCAGCTTATGTGTTGGAAATGCATTGCTTGGCAGAAATGGTATATTAGATTCTGTAGAAAGCAACTCTATTACATACAGTAACTCTGACCTTCTGAGCAAGGTCTGCAGCTAAATATCATCCAAGAAGGTAAGGATAAGTCTACAAAAAAGGGTACCAATATGTTAAGCCTGGTCTGGTCAATCTTTGGGTGCCTGTTGACCTCTTTCTCCCATCTCTTTCAGTCCAAAAGCTCAGTACTAGTTATCTAAATTTCTTGTACAACTTATAGGGAGCTTTGTGTCATCAAACAGACCCATACACAACATATTGTGTCGCATTTCCCTTCATCAAGCCTATACTCTACAAAGTAGAATTCTGCCCATATTTTGTTTAGGTAAACTTCAGAGAAGAAGTGGTAAGAATTTGCTGCCAAACTTCTCTTAAAACACAACCTATTTGAACTATCAAAAGTAACAGCTGGGCCACACATCTTAAAAAAAAATAGGAGAATGAGGGTTTTTTACCTGCCTCAGGGAGTGAGAAAGGGATTCTATTTCCTTCTCAGTTTAAAGCTCGTATTCCCTGCTTTGTGTTGCAGGCTGAGCTGTGAAAGCACACAGTTCACCCCTCTGGTAAAGCTAAGCCTCTGAACAGAAAAGAATTAGGGTCAGAATATCCAGTCAGAAAGAGGGATCATCAGTTTGACTCAACACCTTGATCACTCACGTGAGTAAATCTGCTTGCTCTCTAGACATACATTTTTACAGCAATCATTAGAAAAATACAGATTTTGCCAAATCTCCCTGAACTTGCACACAGAACTTCCATGTGTGGAAGAGGTACCAGCAGTGGCTATCAGTGGGAGTTAAAACTGTCACTGAACAGGTAAGACTTGAACTGTACTATGAAAAATTAATCAGAGGTGCAGAGTTACTTACCTAAGAATGCACAAGAGGAAGAAGAAGGGTCTAAGCCTCTTACAGGAATGAACAGTTTCAGAGAGGCAGAAATGACTAATGTCTTTAAAACGGGGAACAGATTTAGCCCTCCTGCTACCCACTGCAGAAAGCAAGAGTTGCTACAGCTTTACCCTTGTGAAGAAGCATAAGGCAGATGAACTTAATAATGCCTATGCAAGAAAAGATCTGGTAAGTGGGATCTGCAAACACAGCTGAAAGGATGCTTTCTCCAATGACTAAAGAAAGTAACTGATTTGTACATAATTTTTCTTTGCACGTAGGTGTAGTAGAAAATTCAAAATCACATGTGGCATGCACCCTGCACACAGCTAAATTTGCAATAACAAATTCCCAAGTAAGCCTGCTGTTTATTGGAGACTTTGAGAAGGAATAATACTCAGTACTTTGTAATCTAGGAGTAGTTCAGAAAATAAATCTTATCTGACAATTTGTGTGATATTTTTAAAATTGGCAAAGGACTAGTACAGCACAGCTTTAGAATAAAATAACTTCAGCAATGTAAGTGCCAGTACAACAAATTTGCAGTACTTATTCTAAAAGATTTAGTTAACTGAACCTTAAATTAATGTTTAAGGATTTTTTTACCTTCCAAAAAGACACAGCTCAAGGGCCATCCTAGTTCACTGTAAAATCCCAATCAACCTCCCATCCTGCAATACCACTTACTAAAGGGATATATTAGAAAAGGTATTTTTGATATATAAACTGGAGATTGGACAACACCAACACAATTTTCTCCAACTGCTAAGCCATATGGGCTTGGCTGTCACACATTTCTCTATGAGCAGTTGTCCAAACTCAAGTTTGACACGGCACTGAATCTATAGGTATCAGAAGAATGAAGAGTTGCTCACATCCAAAATGCTTGCTGTGGTTCACTGTTAGTGCTGCGCTATCTCTGTATGCTGTATAGCTGCATGGATTACTAAGGAAAGTTTATTTATAGCTTCCAGTTATTATTACCTGAAGGTTCACCAACAATAAATTACTGACAGTAAGTTTTACTGCACTTGTGCTGAGTTAAACAGCTCTGAATTCTTCTGAGGGCAAGAAAAACCTGTATTTCCAAACTCAGAAAAAGCTTTTAAGAGAGGTTATATTGACTCATCCACTTAAGATTCTATCCATGCATTAGATGACAAAGATGACTGTTTTAACTTCTTGCATTGCTCTTAAAAATGTAATTCCAAGACAGCCCATGTCCAAGACTTTGCACCTTGTATGTTCTACCACACAGGCTTCACACTGAAACCCACAGCTTTTTACTGTCACTATCAATATCCTGTGTTACACTCCTGACTGGTCCACAGGTAACATTTCCATGCAACACATGGCAAGAAGAAGAAAGAAAGAGCTCTGAAGTCTCTAAAATTGTCAGTCACGAAGTCTTTTAATTGTTTTAATACATATTTGTGCCCTACAGTACTTAGGAGTTTTCAGTATTTTACACATGGCCAACACTGAATGTGCTTTTTAAGTGTCTACCATCTCTACTAAAATACCAGCTGGCAAGGAAGTGCCTAAGAACTCTATCTGCCATTACATTTTCTTGCTGCTTATATTTCTATCAACACAAATTTCTATAGGACAAGCAAAACCAAACCATTTTATTATAAAAGTTGCCTGGCACATCACATAAATGATTTTACCTTTTTGTTCCCACTCTGTGGTTTGGGGCAATGTCAATTGTGTCTGTAGCTGAATCGTGCCTAACCGCCAATCCCAAGTCTGCAATGCAGCATGTTCCATTCTTTTTCACCAATATGTTTTTTGATTTTAAATCTCTGTGGGCAATCGCTGGTTTGCCTGTAAGGGAAAAAAATAGAAGTCGTAAAAAAATCCCAAACCAACCTGCTTTTATTCTAAGCCTGGTGCAAAATTTTGTTTGAAGATACAGAATTCCTTCCAGTTCTGACACTTTATGTGCACTAGGGTGCCTCCTGAAATCATTCATTGTAGATTGGCTATTCAGGAAAGTGCCTTTCATATCTACTGTATTACACCACTTTTGCTCCTTTCCCTTTTTCTGCAAGTATTTATTGCACACACATCCTACTCAAACTTTGTCTCAACTCAAAGTTAAGAAGATGCTATATGCACCATTACTTGGTGCCTTTTAACAGCTGTTTTGTAGGAAGAATTGTTACATCACAATACTAGTGAAAGGAAGGCAAAAAGCCTTTTGAATTAAGAAGTTCTATTAATTTGGAAATCCTCAGAGTAGAATGAGCTACTTATGTGTCATTAGAAAAACAAAAACACCAACCAGTATCCACACGACAAGCAGAATAATTTTAAGATTACCTTGTGTGCCAACAATTTCCATGTGCAGATGAGCAAGCCCACTGGCAGTGGACAAAGCTAATTTTATCATTCCTTCCACTGTAACTGTATACCTGTTCAGGTAATCAAAGAGTGATCCATGCTCATGATAGTCTGACACTAACCACAGCTGAGTCCATGTACCATTGTCTGCAAAATAAAACTGGCATGAATACCACACATATACAAATGACACACAGTATGTTCCACTTTATACAATGCTTATAAAGTACAAATTATGGCCTGCAAATAACCTCTGTAAATTGGACTCTTAGTCTCTTCTATTCCTGTAACATTTAAATGCCTCTGCAAGGGCTGGTAATACCATAGGAGAGTTTCTGAAAAGCTTAGTGAGTATTCTTGTATTTAAACTAAAACACAAACCACTGAAAACTGATGTCACTATAATTCTGAGGTGTATACTTAAGGTGAACTGTTCTGGGTATTAGCCAGGTCTTGGCTTTCCCTAGGTTTCCTGCAAGAGATGAGGCACAGGGAACAGTACTGAATGCATGATACAAAACAAATCCCATCACTATTGGTCTAGCACAATACTGTCCAGGCTAACCATTAAAAAAAAAAAAAGAAAAAGCATTTCAAACTTTGCTCCCTAACTCCTTCAGTCTTCCCATAACCTACGTATATTCAAACAATTCCCATAATGGAAAGAGAACTCTGGCTTGCTATTTTACAGAATAATCTCAACCAAGTTGTTTAAACAGGAAAAAAAAAAAAACAGTCACATACTCCAACCTGTACAAGACTGGTAAAAAGCTACTATTGTAGCAGGAAGAGTCTTATGTCCACCCAAGGGATGCCTAAGTTCTGTTTTTTAAAAAAAGAACAGGGAAATTAAAGATTTTTAAAAAATATCTTCAAGTACTTTCTAGTTAGAACTGTTGTGTATCTTGCTACTTGGCAATATCCAAGCAGAAACTCATAGAACTCAGCACAGTATTAAATGTGATTTTTTCCAAAGAGAATTATGCTATTTGAAGAATCAATCCAACAGTATTGGCTTCACTAAACCAGTCTTACAGAACCATTAGAAACAGGTATGAGTTCACAGGCACAGAAAAGATGCTCTTAAATACACATAGTCAGAGAGCTCCAAAGAACTGCAGAAGTTCCAGGTAAACTAACCTTATCACAGGAAAATATTTTCTTCACTCAGTTTTATTCTACTGGTTCATCAGTTATGACCCTATATTGCTAGAATAATCCTCTCCTGGGCATTAACATCATACACACTCATTGCTTGGTCCTGTATTTAATTTTTTCTCCTGTTTCTTAGGAGTGGGATACCTCAGCAGGTGTCTGTATTAGACACCTAGCTCTAAGGAGGGAAATAAAACTAATTTTAATTAGTCTACCAGACCTATTGTGTTTAAACAGCTCTATAAAAGATGTCGGTTTCTGAAGAATTATCACAGCTTTGATTCAAGACTATGGTGCCTTTGCATAGAGTTCCTCCCTCCTTAACACTATGTTTCCTCCTAAGAGGATATGCTGCCAGTTACAGACCCTTCTATTCAGCTTTATTTTGTGTATTACCCACAAGTTTTAATATTCAAGCTCTATCTTCCTTCCAAAGAAGAAATATAAGCCAGGCTTACCATCCAGTCTGAGAAGAACCATGGTTCTCTCCTATTATATCCCATATTTATGACCCTTCAGCGAGATTTTAAGAAGGGACAGTGCTACATCCAAACCTACACAAATAATATTAATTACAGATGAGCTGAAATGCAGCAATAGGTCCAGTGTCCAGCGATCAGAAGGGACCTACTATGTTTTTCTTGCCTTGCTATATTTGACAAACTGTACATTTGTTTAGCACTCCAAGCAGAACACGTTACTATAAACGTAAGTCTTCTTATTCTGTTGACAGTAGTTGATTATTACCAGGTAATAATTAACCTGACCCTGAGTATTTTTGGCTGCATGGTAAACAGCATCTGCCATGAAGCTTTCAAAACCAGGATTTGCATTATCAGGTAGGAAAAAGTAACTATACTCAAATAGTAATTATATACAGTAGCCCAATTTTTCATGATTAGGTAATCTAATTTAGTTTATATACAGACAATGATCAAAATCTCACACAATTTCAGAGTATTCAAAAACATTACAAAAAAATTTACATGTGTTATTGGAAATAATATTTAAGATATTAATTATGGTTATTTCAGCTATTTCAAGAGACCTGAAAGCATTTTATACCACCAAGATCTCTCAGAAGTAAAAGATTTTAATTTTTAACTCTAAAAAAGTTGAAATTCTGAGAAAATAAGGCTTCAGATTTGTTGTCAGGAGATTGATTACAGTTTGGGAAAAACACTACTGATGTTCATGCAAAGTCTGTCTTAGAGCTGACTCATGAAGAAAGGAATTTAAACAATTGCTATATTTAATATCTAATCAAGTTTCATTTTAAATTCAATTGACTGGAATCACTTAAATGAAAAATGTTTTTTTCACATCAACACTAGCAAAACAAAAATATTTTCAGTGGTGTTATGCAGCACAGTGTTTCAAAGCAGAGATTTAGCCTTTTTTGGCATGCAGATAATGTCATATTAGAAAAAAACACTGGAAAAAGCACTAAAAGTATCAGATTCAGATGGGACCTACAACTAGAATTCTCTTACAAATGAGATATCCAGGGAGATGGCACTTTTGGCAATGACTGGAGGAAGACTTGTGTCTTGTTAGCATAACAGTTTAACTCTATCACATTGACACAGTCATCTGACTAAATGATGAAAAGCACTTGAGCTGTGCAGATTCCTTCCTCTCAGGCTAAAGCCAGAGCTAAAAAAAAAAAAAAAGGCTGAAATATTACTTCTCAAGAGGCAGGAATTCTGCTCATTTCTTTGCAGCATATTGTTTAACATCACTTTTGGGGATCTACTTACCATGAAAGGTATTCTCACTGAATCAAACTATCAGATAGGGATGTGTAAATTTCAGTTAAGGGGAAGGAATGGAGAAGTCAAGGTATTAAAGTGCATAAAGGTATCTGGAAATGTGCAGTGCAAGACTTCACCTTATTTTTATTTGTCTACAGACAGTTACGATTACAGCCAGCTAATGCAGAGAAACCTTCAGTACTGTAAACCTCGGTTGCTGACACTATGCTTTTGCTACTAGAATAGCACAGATATGTAGTACCTGGTACACTTTACCTTCAAGTAATTGGGTTAGAAAGAACAAAATGAAAAATCATGCACAAAACAAGGTGTGTTTAGATGGTTCAAAACAAGACAACACGTGGCCACAACACATGGCCCTGAAGGTAACTTCCTGACTAACAGTATTTGGAAGTTAGCATATACTCACTATGCAAAGAGCTACCCAAAACACAAAGAGCTTGTCAGGCAGACCACAACTGCAGTTAAAATTATTCATTGCTTCTCAGCCCTCAAGCTGCCTTGACTGCAGCACCTATTTCTCAGTAGATTACAGGATGGGAAACAGACAGATTGGACCAGCTCCTGTAGCCTTCTGAGCATGATACACGTCTGGGGAACTAGAAGAGAAGAAAGTGCCATTAAGGCACATGGACTGTTTGAACAGTGTAGTAGAAAAAAAAGCGAAGACAGGAGTTCCGTTACAAGCTCTAATCTAAACAAACACCCTCCTACCCAAAGGAACTCCTTCCACCAGTTTTACACTGAATAGCCAGCCAGATGTTCCTCAGCATTGTGAAAAACTGCAGTTGCGGTAAGAGGGAAGACCTTATTAATGCCTTCAGCAGCAGCAAGAACTGAAGCAAGCCTTTATTCTACAGCTCTTTTAATAGTCCTTTGCTAATTTTAAAGTTACTAGTACTCCCGTATCTCTGCAGTCATCTTTGCAGTACCTCAGACACACAGATTCTTGCAGTTTAATAACTTTGTGCATTCCAGCAAGGCCGTGGTAACCCTTGAATACATCAAAAAGCCTTACAAAGAATTAGATGCAAAACCTTCACAGATATCTGCTGTGAACAAATAAATAATCTTGCACCTGGCACCACATAAACATTCATCGGCACTAGCATCTACAATGAAGGACTGTTCCTTAAGCCATTGGAACACTTAGGTGTTATTAAGCCATTGGTCTCTAAAGCCACGCTGTGATACACCTTCTCCTTTCAGAGTACTGTGATAGTGCACCTGCTACACTGGGAGACCTGCTCCCACAATGGTCCCTCTATGTTCTCCCGTTTAATGGGATGCAGGTAGCCTGAAGTATTCTAAACAAGAATTGAAGTGTTAACCTCCTTCAATATTCAGGACTGAATTCTTAGCCCAGGGAGTGAATAGTGTGTACATATTTCCTCACTGAGAGAATGTAGGTTATACTATGAATTAATTCTGCATTGATGGGTTAAAAATCTACGTCTGCTCAGACAGTAATACTGTTAGAGAACACAGTCAAGAACAGTGGCATTTTCAAAGCACATTTTTATCTATTTTTCAAAAACCAGACACCAACTAGTTCTCAATAAAGTAGAAGAGCCGAAGACCAAAAACCTAAAATAATGCCATGACTTATCAGTTAAAGATTTCTTCTTTGTATGTAAAGCATATTAACAGAGAAACCAGAAACAATTTCCTATCACATTATATTATACTACAAGGAAATTAAAGATGAACAAATCAAATGCTATAGCACCTGCAACACAAACCAGCAAGCAAGAAATTATTTTAAAACCCCACCCATTTAGGAAACCTTCCTCATACCTCTTCTTCACAGCAGTCAAATGTACTTTTGGGACAAAATACCTGGAGGTACTTTGTACTCATTTCAGGCAAAATGAGACACTTAAATACACTGTGGTATACTTCACCACAGATGGATTTTGTGAAAAGTTACAACTGAAGTAGCGTGACATATCTGTTATGCTTTTAAATGAGAAATAGAAGCTAAAGCTTCTGCAGATATGGCTCTTCATTTTTGGTTTTAATGCAGCTGATCTAATTATAAACCCAAGCTCCAGATACTCCCTTAGGCCAACCAGAGCAAACTCAAGCTCTTGTAGGTGCAATTCTAATGAAAATAAAACAGTTTTTAATGGTAAGCATAGTAAGCTGCAGGAAAAAGTTGCCTGGTATGGTGTTGATCTGCAAGCTCTTGGAAGACAACAAGTTGCACAAACATCTGTTAGGAGCAAGTTAACTTGGACAACTCTTTCCTGGAGAAGTGTTCTGCACAATGTCTTGCATTCTGTTCCAATTCAACACATTTATATAGAAACTTGAAATTCATCTAATGGTAATTAAAAAGAACTTTACACATATACTTGACCCTCACTAAAACCATTTAAGAATTTCCCACAAAATTGAGAGCCCTTTAAAAATTCAGCATGTGTGTGAATTATTGACTCCTCCCTAATGTGACAATTTTCTGTTAATGCTTTCTTCACGAAGAAGTCAAATGCCATTTGTGGTGAAACATGCAACTTCAGATGAAAATAACTGAACAAAACAGCATCTTAATATCGTAGCTTCCCTTAATGCAAGAATTTCAAAACTTGGTTTTGTCAGATTCTTGCATCTTTACTGGAATTGCAGGAAAATTCAAGAAACTTTAACTTGACCAGAATCACAACAATCAAAGTTGAAAAAGTGGTTCCTCTTACTGGATGATTAAAGGCTTCAGGATCAGGAGAGTTTCAGGAAGCAGGCATAGTATTTTACTGCTAGAAGCAAATCATGAACTCCATTTTTGCAATATACTTTTTAACTTCTCTAAAAGAATAATGTCCCATAATTCAGCCTTAAGAATAAATCTGCTACCTCCTCATTTATATCAGGACAACAGCATTAGACATAATCTCTTTCAGTCCCACACATCTGCATTATTAAGCTATGAGGTAATGACAGGTACAAGTATTCAGCAGATGTGCGGGCTCACAGGATAAGGCATCTCCTTTTTGATACCAAAGCATTTTAAACAAAGCATATTCCTCAGAAAAAAAAAAAAGTACTTTTTTCATCATTAAACCTATGAAAAGTGTGCCAAACCCTGAACTGCTCCAGTATCAAAACTAATTTTTGCTACTCTTAAATGGATCCTCAGCTTTTTTCTCCCTTCATATACTGTCTATTCTGACCAGGTGCAGAATCAACAAAATGAATTCAGTGTCACCAACCTTTGTTGTCTGCAGCAATAAATCCAAGAATGTTTTCATGGCGTAGCATAACTGTCTGATAAATTTCTGCTTCTCGAAACCATGACCGTTCCTCTCTTGAAGAGAAGATCTTCACAGCAACTTCTTCTCCTCTCCACTTCCCCCGCCAGACTTCTCCAAAGCGACCCTTACCAATGCTTTCTTGAAGCACTATAGTTCTTGCAATTGTTCTTTGCACAAGTAAAGGTAAACCTAAAAAGAAGATTTTTATATTAACCTTAAATATCACTCTACCGAATTAGCACTTATCCCACATACTGAATATGAGATCCTATTTCTATTAGGGTATTTCTCTTAGAATGCACATACTCTCTAAGATTTTAACTGCTTGTTGAGAACTTCTACCAAGCACATAGGTAAGATTCTGCCTTCACTCTTAAAAAGTCAGCTTAGCAAGTACTCAAGGAGATTATGCTACAAACCACTTCTATGGTTGTTAAAAGCACAACACAAACTTCCTTTCAGTTAGGAATGCTGTCACTTGCTGATCCATAAGGTTTTATTTAAATGAAAAAACGAAACAATGATGAGGCAGTCAGGACCAGGCTTAGGGCTTTTTTTGGTTGCTTGTTAGTGATGAATGTGAGTTTTTTCTTTATTTTTGCAAAGAGGATCTGCCCATAAATCTCCTGTAAAGCAGTTTAAGAGCACTTTCGCTACTGATTTATTTACTTGGCTTATCACTAGATAGTCCATTTCTAAGTTAGTTAAACCACATTTATCAGCAACACCGACTGCTGAAAATCCACACTCCTGCCAAAGTGTGCCAATAGCCTCTTAGTAATCCTGAGTCAGTGTAAAATAGAAAAACATCATTGTAATGCAAGCTTCCTGCTTTACAGGCCATTCTTGTGCACCTCACTGTAATTATAATTGAGAAAAATGTTTACATTCATCAAGGTTTTATAGCTTTGAAACATTTACATGCTTTCAACACAGAGCACCTCTTCAATATGCTTCAGTAATTTGATACAAGAAGCAGCATTGGCATCCCTCAGCCTGGCTGGGTTTTTCTTTATTTTAAATCTCTCCTGTTGTAACTGCAGGGCTTGTCACTGGATTCCACATTGATACTACACTGCAGAATGAAAGCATCAGCCAGGTTATCTGTTTGTGATAAGCTCTTTTGGTATAGGATTATTTCACTTAAACCAAACACTTTACAAAGTATTCTATTATTCTATAATCTCTGTTCCAATAGCTGACAGAACACCTGCATTTCCTTATGTTATAGAAAATAAATCCAACTAATAATTCAAATAATTAATTCTTGTCCACCTCTGGACATTCTTTGCTAACAGTAGCACTAGAAGGACATCTGATCTGGTTGGCAGCATTGCCGTGCTTGTGTCTCAGTCTGAGAAGAGCAAATTAAAACACTGCAATATTCAGAAGAGCTCCTAAAAAATTCTAGATCTACAGGAATTTTCTGCATGGCCTATGCTGACAACATATATGCATGAGGACAGGAAAGAAAACAAATGTACACCATACCAGCAACTTAATCATTGTCAGGTGCTATCATAATTGCTACTGAGAAAGTTAAAACTTTTGCTGTAATAGTCCTCAGGTGAATTGTGCTGCATTCCCCAACTATAGAGGCTCTTCTGTGAAGCCTAACCTTCATTCTTTACGGACAGACTTTTGAAATGCAGAAGAGGCAGATTAGAATAACCACAGGACCAAACTCAACTGTGAAAATGTAAAAGTTGATTTCATTGGTCAGAGAAAGTTTCTTCCTTAGACTTTATGCATTACTCCAAAATCTATAAGCAAATGTCAAACACAAGCTGATTTTGTGTACCTGAAATGGGTAATAGGACATACAGTTCTATCAGAAAACTGTATATTCCCACTTTCAGATGCACTGCTCTCAACTTGCTGTAGCTTTTATAGACATCTCTCCTTGTTTAAAATATATGTCCAAGGATATCAGCTATGTGCTAAACATATACTAACCTCTAGACCTTCTAGACAGAAAGCATTTTAATTTCACATTACAAACTCCCATTCATCACATTAACATGTCACTGTAGGATAAAAACCCTACTGTGTTCTATTCACTTACTCCTATACTTATTTTTCCAATATTTAGTATTCAATATTATTTTTACAAGATTCAGCTTGCTTCTCTTTTTCTGAAACTGATTTGCATTTATCAATTTTTTTCTTACTACTGCTGCTTCCAGATCTTGCATTCATAGCAATTCATTACAGACTTTCTGTTGCAACTGAGCAATTTCCTTGTTTTGCTATAGAAGAAACACAGCCCTGTATCACCAGGAACTTGAGCAGCTGCTGTACTGTAAACCAGACTGCCTGAAAAACATCTGACAGGAGACAGCTACAGCCTCAGCCTTTCACATACACAATGGACATAACTGCATTCCAAGCTCTTGGATACACCTTCTTTTAACTGTGCACAATGTGCAGATGACAGCCAGTTTGCCAAACAGGAGAATAAGAAAATTTAAGCCCATATTATATTCAACAGCAGTTTAATGCTTGATATCCTGTATTTAGCCATGGTCATTTGCTTTACTCCTGAGACCATCATAATTTTCTTATGTCATAAAGTATCCTCAAGCCTTCTGAAAGTCTAACAAAAAAAGAAAGTTAATTTTCTTTTCCGTATCTTAAGTGTACTCTGATTAGTTTAGTGACTTTCCAATGCATAAGGAGTTTGTAACTAAATTGGATAATTCAGGAATTAAGTTCTAGAGCACTACAGGTAGCCAACAAAAGCAGCTGATAGAATTTTGTTCTTGTTTATAAGTCTCTGCCCTGAAGACTTTGTCTGATGAGTAATAAAAAAACCCCAACATTCCACGAACTGTGAAAAATCTTGTTTCCTTCAAGCTTGTAAGAATTGCAAAATAGTTTTTAAGGAGCTTTACATTTACTTCAACTAACTGCATTGATTTCTGTGACCCTTTAGATTTCCAAATAGCTTAAGTTCCTGCTGGAAGTCGCCTACCAATACTATCCAAAACTTCTCCCCCATTGTAGGCAATTCTTCCTACTCCCCTGTAACTAAGCGACTTCATCATTTGTGAGTTAAGACAGTAACAGATGGGCGTCCCCATCTGTCTATACAATATGTAGTTGATATTTAGAGATCTGCATCATGATCTGAAAATCATTCTCATCTCCAAGAGGCTTTGAAATCCTTCTCTTAGAAGCTGTAGCTTCACCAGAAGGATCTATTTTAGATGTTTCATTAATTCCTTTTAGGGAGTATCTCCTTATTTCAGGTCTTGTTCATCATGGAACAACATGGCAACACTAACGTAAGTCAAGACTGAATAGCAGCTTACTATTCATCACTGCAGCAAATGAATCCTACTCTCTGTTGGTCTGAATAGGAAGCTCATTTTCAGAGTTTAGATTATTTCTCTGTTTTATACACTTCTCATCAGAGAATACTGAATTAACAAAATTGGTAGAATCATTTTTAGTTTACTGTGAGCCCTTCTGGTCTTTCAGCATGAATTGAAGAGCAGAACATGGCTTTTGGGTCACCAGCCTAAACACTTCCTTAGCTGTGCCTCTTAGGTCTGGATTATTTTGCCCGTTTTGTACATTTCCATTGTGTTTTGGCAACCTCTTGTCCCAACACCATTCCTTTCAGACAGTTCAGTTTCTGACAGGGTTATGCACTGTTTTAACTAGCAGCTCTGACTTTTCTCCCTTTTGGAGACCCTTTTCTCTACCCCTAATTTATTCCATAAGGGTACAGTTTTCCCTTTAAATGCGCTGTACCCAAAGTCTGGATTAAAATACACATTTCAATGAGATTCAAATGCTGCAGGCATACTTCAGGACAAAAGTTACCAATTCAAGTGCTAGAGCCCTGTGAATTTGTAGTCAATGATTTATTAATTTTGAGACAAAGTGACACAAGTCATTGCAAATACACACACTGCCAACAGTACAGAATGTAAGTACCTGAAGCATCTCCCATTTCACTGTCATAATCAAAGTGAACTAGAGAACATTAAACAAGGCTAATACTTGTCTTACAAACAGCTCAACTCACTGCAACTGAAGTTATAAGATCCCTTTTAAGGAAACAATCCACCTTGTTTTACAGCCTTTCAAGCATAAAAACAAACTAGTGAAGAGATTTCCTTAGGGATAAGTCAAATTGAAACACATTTGTAGGTTTTGTTCCTTGGATGCATTCACCAGTAGCCAATGTTCATATACCACAGCAGGCCAGGTGATCTAGGACTCTAGACCAGCTTGAGTGCCCTGAATTCAGCTGTGGAAACTTAGCAATTCCCTAGCATGCTCCTTTTACTTTAAGAGTAACTTGCAAATAGGCAAGGGAAGAGTCAGTAGTTTCTAGCTATGTGTTCCAGAGGAAGAATTTTAAGTTTCTTCTAACTTGGATTCTCTGCCTTTCAAGAGCTTATCTTGAAGGAGGACTTCCAGTTTTCAAACAAAAAGAGGTTCAGAATCACCACAAATAAGAAGGCCAGAAGAAAAATGAGGAATATTCCTGAAGAATGAAAAGACCAATTGACAACTAAGTTTGAATTTTAATGAGAAATTTTTTTCACCCTTCCTTAGGAAAAGTCTATATCTGCAGGCATTAAGTAGACAGTTTTACACTTCTAATAGTGTAACAATTATACATATTAAACCTTTCTGTACTGCAAGATATGAAAATCTCTGACTCCTCCATATTATCTGTATCCTTGACTACTGCATACCTCTCCTAGAACAAACATTACTGGAGGCCTAAGTCCAGTATTTGCATTTATCAAGCTCTAGCCCAATATATTGGAAGTTCTGTTAATCACCTTCATTATCTGACTTAGTTACTCCTGTTAGTAAATGAGAAAACTATATGAACACGAATTACTTCTTGATATGAACACAAATTACTAAAACTCCAGTTTTAACCAGAAAACAACTTAGCCGTATCAGGATCAAATCTTATTGGACACGCAAAAGCTTTCTCACCTGAAACATAACGACCTAAACACCTAGCGCAAGCTCACCTTCTTTAGGGAAGATATGACTAAAATTAATTTTTGATCTGGATTTTTAACATGTTCAGCAAGTTACATTAATTTGATTTGACAAAGCAATGGACTCTTAAGAGTTTTACCAGCTACTGCCCTTGGAAAAGAAACACAACCTATATGCTTGGGTTTTGTTGTTTTGATTTTTTACAGTTCTGGGAAAACAAAAGATGGAGCAATTGAGAATCAAACACCAATATTTCTTTCTACAAAGTGTTCTTAAAGGGCATGGATGTTTCAACACATATGTTTGCAAGTAGCAGGAATAATTTTCAGTATCAAATTACTTAAATTTTATATAAGGTTGGTAAAAGGTTGCAGTACACAATTTGATGTCTCCCTCCTTAACACGGACCAAAGATCAATTAATTTATGCAATGATTTACCTGGCACATCATCCCCTAACAACACCTATTAAACTACATTTCTATGACAGAGACCACCATAATCCTACAAGGAATTAATGATCAGCGGTACAATTGCAGAGACTATATTATGCAGTGAACAGACTAATGCCTCATCTTCCCAGAGCAACACCTCTTCAAGTCAGAATTAAAACAAAAAAACCCCACAAAATAAAGGGACAGACATTCATCAGACATGGTCTATATACTGCATCTATTCTATACACAGAAATGGCTATTTGCAACTAAAAAATATCTTCTGTAAGGAAAGAACTGGCTAAAATATTAACTCAATATTTTTCATATATCTATAAATTAAGTTTAAATTTAAAGCTAAAAAATACCCTTCACAAAATTATCTGGAAAACACAGAAGATGGTAATTTAGATAGGTTGTACAGAACAAAAAGGTAAATGGCAGCCTTACAGAACCTAAAACATTTACAATAGATGACTGTGATATTCCCCAGATTATGTAATTTATACAAATCAGGCTAATTTGAGAACGATAAGGAACAGCAGCAACAATTCAGTGCTTCTTTTATTTCACGTATTTCCATACATTGAATCTTCACTGATGTTGACTGAATGTACATGGAAGTTGCTTTTCTAGTATTTTCTCCAGTTTAAGTTTAAGTACATTTGACAATATTAAAACAAATAGATGTCTTACAAGGCTCTTAAGCACAGAGAATTGCTACCAGAAGTGCCACATTACCTGACCCAGAACCTGAAGTTGTCATATCATAAATTAAATCCTTTAAAGTGGTTCCTTCTGATATAAAGGGACGATCCAATGAAGGGTCTTCTTCGCTTGGCACACGATGATGAATTACAGTACGATTATGACAAAGGTATAGAATCAACATCAGTGAAATGCAGACAAAACAGACAGGTCCAGCAATGACAGCAGCCAGCTCTACAGGTCCTAGGTTAGAAGCCGGTTTTCCTGGAGTAGGGCCTGTGAGTTAAAATAAAAGAAAACAGTAAAATCATGAATTTCCCTTTATTCTACTAAACTGTATACCACAGCAATATTCAAATTATTTTAATGCATTCATTAAAACTGTTGCACAGTAACTTTCTCAAGTATCAAATTAAGTACTACAAAGGACAAAAGCAATGTGCTTATTTACACTTTTCATTTAAGTCTTCAAAACTGTCCCTAACATCCCTATCCAGAAGATTACAACTCTTGTTCAAATATCATGAAATTGTCTTTACAGAATGTAAGGCGTACCTTAGGCTTTCAAATCTACCTACAACTTCCACTCCTACAGAATTTTGTTTCAAAAAACTGAAAAAAAAAAAATCAAACAAACAAATGAGCAAAATCCCAACCCCCTTACCTGGTGTTGGAATTGGAAGTTCTACTTTATTGCAGAGAGGTGTGTTACAGCAATGAAACACAGTATGGACTCTATCTCTGGTGGAGGGGGAACAAACAAATGGCCTGTCTCGGGGAATCAGATCAATTTCTGCTATACACATACTATTGCGCATTATTTTGTCTGCAGTTCGTGTTACTGAGGCAAAACACACTCCATCTGTCACACACGTAAAGTTGTCTTTTGTACATAGCTGGCAGTAACACTCTAATTCTGTATTGAGAGAAAAACAGTGTTAGTATTGGTACATGTTCTGAGTTGAGAAACAATTTGAATGACTAAAGAAATACAAATTCAAAATGCTAGGAGGTCTTTTTGGTTACATAAACACAGAACAGCAACAGTAAAAAACAACACTACAAGGCTTTTTAGTGGGACAAAAAAATTGGGAGAAGAGCAGAAGAAATTAGATCTGAAGTCATCTCTCTTTACACAATAATGCATTAAAAGACAAAGGCTAAAATCCTATCTGTTCCTACAGGTAAAGAAGCACCACTACAAAAGAGCTAGACTTTTAAAAACAACACTGCATGCAAGTCTGCTATTTTCAAACCAAATACAAATAACACCTTTTCTTTTGACAATAACCACAGATATAGCTTGAGTAAGTGACAAATTGGATACTGTTGGTTACCCAAGATTAATACATTATGCATTATTTGATAGTTTCCATTTTTTGCCAAAAGGGCAAATACTGTATTAAAAACCAACCCTGCACGATCCTTTCACAAAATCAGAATGTGGTTTAGCCTTGTTATTTATGAAGCCACAGGAAAACACTGTCTTACATTACTCAAGGTGGTGATTTACTAAAGCTATCAATTGCAGTAGTAAACGAGAGGGCATGAGGAGGGAAGCAGGAATGACAGGCTAATCACCCCTAAGATGATCAGGTTTCATTCTTTACATTGCAGAAATTCTTGGAGAAGGACGACTACTACTTCTAATTTCTTTCTGCATTTACAGCACCAAAGCCATGCAGAAAACGATGCAGGAGCAACAATAAAACTATCAATACACCTTCAGTCCACTTGTTCAACTGTGACGAGTAAAAGCTGGCCTAGAACTTGTGTATGTGTATGCAGAAACATTAAAATACAGAAACTTAGACAAATTTAAAGTCTTAAACATCTATGATCAAAACACAAAAATTGTCCTGAGCCATAAAAATAGCCTCTTTCAAGACTACATACAAAAACTCACACCAAAAGGATGAGGATTAACAGGTGGCAATCAAAAGGTTCCCCAAATGTGAAATCTGGTGTTTCACTTCAAGAGTTTAATTTAACCACATGGATTGCCTTGGATTTTACACCCCCCTCTCTGTCAATGGATATCATGGCCTTAAGTGGCATTATGATCTCAAATATATATGTATGTCACCTCAAAGTTTGAATCTTGAAAAATATTCTCTTAAAACACCCCCTTCCCCCAAGATTTTGAATCAAACCAAATCATTGCCAATCATCTTCTGTTAATGAAGAGATTTAATCAGATTCTTAGGACCCACTATAGAAAGACAACCCTATTTCAGAGAGAATCACCAGCACATAGACCTGTCAGAAAAAAGTGAGGAAGAAAACCCAAAAACTGGGAGTACAAAATTATTTTTCATTATGAAGATTATTGGGGAAAAAAAAAAAACCAACCTAGAAAGTAGATTAAATGAGAACTGGCATTCAGGAAGGTAAATCTTAACAGCATCACTTTTTTGCACATCTTTCCCTGCCTTATCAGGGAAGTAAAGGAAAGACTTATTATTCAGAGTTGAACCACAAGAGAATTTACCATTTGTTTTTCATGTTGCTGTTCCTTTGGTAATTTATGCCTGAACAAATTATTTTTTAATCTATCCAAACCATAAAAAATTTCCTAAAATATTTACACACACTATTTCTTTCAACTTAGAAGTGTGGACACCTTTATCTTCCTTGCTTCATCCAATAAGTTTTTCTATTTAAACGGTAATTGTGGCTCAACACACCTGCATATGTATCTGACTGCCTACAGCAAGAGACAGATTTTCAGTGAGATATATTTACATTGAGTCACTGTGCAGAGGCCAAATTACTTGAAGTGAAAAATTACATTTGGGTTGCCGTTGTTACACTTATTCATCTTCCTGGTCTTGTGAAACTGTAGAGACACACTGTTCCAACCATGACTAAATAAAGCATTTTGTGTCCTATCTTCCTCATTCACTTTGTTCCTACCTTTACTTTGCTACAGAATTCCCACTTAGTGCAATTTGATACAATTTACACTTCTGCTCTGGTTTGATGCCACTATCTTCTGATCTCCTGCCAAGATACAACGGAATGATTTCCTCGGCCCAAATAAATCATTACTTCCTTCTAAAGCTACTCTCCCCCTCTCATAAGAGGGGAAAACAATGTCTTATCAGCTGAATAGCAAAGCCTCTAGGAATACAGGTTTTTGCTGCTCTCTAGTGGACTCACTCTTAAAAAAAAAAAAATCGTTAAAAATGCTTCAGCCCTCATCCTACTCTGGCCACTTAAACAGTTACTCATGCTTTCCAACTCAAGCAGGTAACAGTAGAATTTCCATGTTTTACTGATGGGTAAACTAATTCAGCATATTCAGCAACAATCCCCACCAGGAAGTGAGAATATAGAATCGGAATATCCTTGCCCATGTCTCATTTTCCAGTTATCTGTGCATAAAGAACATAAACTATGTGAACGCATCATAGATGAGATTTAACATCAGCATGAGGAGATGTCAGTGACCAACTATAGGTAAATCACTTCGTTCCTATAAGGAAGTGTTTTCACTTACAACTGATATATATATATATAAAATCCCCATACTGCTGTCCTCTTGGAGATATAATTTTTTGCTTTTTGTCCAAGTAGTCTCTGTTCTTCTTTGAGAAGATGCAGATGTTCAAGGGATAAAGGTGCAAGGCTATGATGTGCAAGAGACAATAACAGATTTTTAGGGATATGAGCAAGAGGGCTCTAATGCTCACTGGTAGTTTTTCTCCCTGTCCAATAAAACTTGCCAAAGGAAAAAAAGCATAATACATAACAGTGCAAATGTCAGCTTCTGAGTCTGGAGTTCAGAATCCCCTCAAACAACACACCTGACTCATCTCTGAACTCTTTTAGCTCAAGACACAAAAAAGATTTAGGTTTTAAAATATCTGGGACATAAGTACTGCTTTTAAAACCACAATAGTTCATGACCTTCACTAACACATTCTTCTCACAAAGGCACTAATTAAGTTTCACTGTTGTAAAGTAACAGCACTAGGTATCAAGTTTTCAGGAAAACTTTCACATACATTTCATCCATCTTTGTTATGCAAAACTTTCAGTGCAAACAGCAGTTGTTGTCAAAGTGATGCACTCAAGAAAACAGGCAAACAACTTTATTAAGGCCCTACCCATAACTTGCAAGTAATGGTAAAACCTTGTGCACAACCCCAAATTCAAAAAAGTGATATTACATTTTCTGCAATTCAGGTGCCGTATGGCACTTTCAGTTTTCCTGCCCTCTGTCCAAAACACTACCCAGAGATATGTTCATGCCTCTTACAGCACGATACAGTAATAATCTGTTTCACTATCTTTGGTAGAAGAATATGCTTAAAAAAACCCCAAACTAACTAACTGAAGAAAGCCAAAATTAAAAGCCCAGATAATAATTTTACAAGCATTATGAAATTAAGAAATGAAATTTTACAAGCACTATGAAAACAGAAAGATCTTTACTTCTAAATTCATATTAATCAGACTGCTATCTTTATTTGCAGTTAGAAGCAATTGTCTGAATAGAAGAGTTTCCAAGTGGTGACTCTCCAGAACTTTGGAAGACTAAAGACTATGGCTGACACAGTGAAACCCAGAAAGTTTATTTTCAGACTCTGTCCTACAAATAAAGGCTGTTCTACTGTTCAGCTAAGTGCTGGGATTCATTACATGCCTGTCACCCATGTAAAACATTTTGCAAGACGACTCATCCACACAGTAACATCAGAACATTGCAGAACAGTCCCAGCAGATGCAACCGGAAAATGCCCAGCTTCTGTCAATCCACAATAAGAACCTCAAGTACCAGTAGCCAAATCCATACCTTGAACTACTTCATCAACTTAGACTACAATGTTCAGGCAAATTAACTGCCTTACCCATACCAGGGCCTCTGGATGAGTTATGGATCAGGAGCCCTGGATTCCTCCTAATTCCACTGAACAGGGAGAATTTCTTTTTATACAAAAAATAGCACGCCACCAGTTCCACCCACAAGGTTTTGTATTTGCTTGTTGCCTTGTTTTCACACAGCTTTTAGACCTTAATTTTATGCCTCAGATTAAGGGAAAACTGCTGACTGATGGGAGACATTAAAAAAAGAAAAGTTCAAAGCTCAAACTGAGCTGAAATTTCTTTCAATATTTAAATTGAATGCCTTACGTAAGAAAGCTTTAAATTATTAAAGCCTGCTGCACCTTTTCAAGAGCACAAGAACAATCCATGGGTAACTTAAGCTTGTTTCATTGTTTCCACATAAGAGATCTTGTATCACCTTCAGTAAAAATATGGGTGATCAACAATACATTTTAGTATAGCAAGTTATGCTTTAAGTAACCTTTTTCTTTTCAGCATGACTACCATTTTAGATTGAATTATGAACAGCCTGATACAGATCCAGACTGAGGGATGTTTCAAAGCTGTAACTGAAGAAGTTATGGTGCTTCTCCACTTCCTCCTTAAAACCCAAAGCAATATACAATCCAACTACAAGAGAATTTAGGAAGTGAACAAATTATAAAATGCAGATTTCACCATATAACTTAATCTAGATGAAGCTGAAGCCGTCATCAGTTCTGGTACAGTAACACCTGTATACCCCATTAGGCCATACGTCCCAAACTGCTAATTGCAGAAAAACATGCATATTAAAAAACAAAAAAAAAAAAAAAAACAAAAAAAAAAAAAAAACAAAAAAAAACCACAAACAACCCAAATCTTGCATAGCCCTGATAACAAATCTCTCTCGCAAAAGAAGCACAGGTACAGAAGGCTGGAGGAACAGAACCTTGTACCGAAATGTGTACAATATTCACCCAAATATTTAATTTCCACACGGCTTGCTCCTCGCCAAGCCGAAAGTTCACCTGTCCCCCTCCTACCGCGACAGCAGCACGAAGTGCTGCAGCGTGCAGCAGAGCGGGGGCAGCCCCTTGTCACCTCCGCGACACGGGACATTCAACACGTCTCTGCAGCGGTCGCTCCTCCCGGGCAACGCTGAGAGCGTCTTGCCGCGGCCTGGGGGCTGCTGCTCCATCCCGCCCGGGAGCCGGAGGGCTCTCAGGGGCTCCCGGGAGCGGCGGACGGACGGCAGAGCTCCGCCAGCGCTAAGTTACCTTCGCCGGCCAAGGCCACACGCACCCATCCGGGCAGACATCGGGACTCAAAGTTACCCCGGACAGACACCGGCCGAAGTGCTGCTCGGCGGGGGCGAGGAAATACCGGCGGGGGCCGAGGGGAGCCCTCCCCACCGCCCCTCCCGCGGAGCCGTCGCCGCTGTCGGCCAACAAAGGGCCGAGCGGTCCCCGCCGGGCTCGGACAGCGGGGGTGGGGGGGAGGTGACTCCGCCCCAGCCGGCCCCTCCGCCATGTTGTTGAAAGGAACCGGCGGGGACCCGCCGCCCCCCGCCGCTCTCCTCACCCACCCCTACACCCCCACCCCGGGAGCCACCGCCGCGCCCGCTGACTCCAACTGCGCTCCGCCGACCCGCGCGCACTCACCGCCCGCCGCAGGGCAAAGCACCGCGGCCGCAGCCAAGCACAGCAGGGCCCACGGACGCCGCCGCGGCCGCCGAGCGGCGGCCGCCATGTCCCGGCCGCAACTCCTCGGAGCCGGGATCCGCCTGGCGACGCGCGCCCGCTCCGCCCGCCCGGGGACCGGCGCGGCTCTCGCGCTGCGTGCGCCCTCCTGGTCCGCTCCGGCCGAGACTGCCACCGACGCGGCGGCGGCGGAGCCGCCTGATTGGCCGCCGGGCCCCGGCCCCGCCCTCCGGCGGCCGCGGGCAGCCCCGACAACAACAGGCGGCGGGAGCGGGGCGCGACCCGCATGCCTCGGGGTGGGGCCGCG
Source organism: Prinia subflava (assembly GCF_021018805.1). Classification (NCBI taxonomy): domain Eukaryota; kingdom Metazoa; phylum Chordata; class Aves; order Passeriformes; family Cisticolidae; genus Prinia; species Prinia subflava. The sequence continues at coordinate 95,520,716 of NC_086247.1, forward strand.
GCGCCCCCTCCCGGCGGGGCGGGGCCGGGGGCGTCCCGGCGGGTAAGTGGCCGCTCCCTCCCCTCGGCGCGCAGCCCAGAGGGACTCGGGTGGTGGCCTTGGAGCTTCCCCGCGTCCGGGTGCGGCGAGAGCGCTCGGGCGAGAGACCGAGGCGCTGCCAGCGGCGGGGAGGGACGCGCTGGCAGCCCTGCGGTGCGGAGCCTGGGGACACCGGCGCCGCTGGAAAGGCACGTGCGAGAGCATGTAGCCCTCGAGTTGCCTCTGGAGCGGAGGACAAGAGCAGTAGCTGACGAATTGCTCCTCTCGAGTGCAATTGCGCTGCGGGTGGGTGGGGGGTGTGTGCGAAGCCCCGGGCCGGTCCCTGCGGGGCTGCAGTACAGAGGCAGTGGCAGCTCGGTCCCCGCACACGTGTCAGCTCCCGGTGGCACGGGACAGGCGCTCCCGCCGCCATCCCGGAGCGGAGGGTTTGCCCTCCAGCAGCAGCGGGAGCCGCAGTGCTGAGTCGACGTACTTTGTTCCCGTGCCAGGGAAGAGCGGTGCCAGGCACCAGGTGTAGCTGTCAGCTCATTGCACAGTCTGTGCGTAACTTCAGGAGTTCACTGGGAATCGGAAGCCAGCTCGAGTAGTCCAAATATCCGTCTGAGATACACCTTGAATTTTAAAACCTGGAGCAACTAGGGATGTACCTCGCGAAGCAAATGACCGTGACTGAGATTGTTACTTCTCTCCACAGCTTTATTAGCTTTTCATGGGTGACAGAACAGGAGGAAAGGCTCTCCTCTCTCTCTTGGGATCAGGTAACCACTCTGCCAGCTTGCCCTGGGAATCTACCCACCCCCCAGCTCCAATATCTGACTGTTGTGTCCAGATCCTGAATCAGTTCAGAGCCTCTCAGGATATGCTTTTATACTCCCTTTGTTGCTTGTTTTGCATGCAGTGTGACTCTCCCATCATAGGCCAAAGTCACAAATATGACAGGTGTTTTTCCACGTTACTTGCTGTCGCTCTTGCAAGCTCTGTGCACTGTCTCTGCCAGATGGTGCCTTCCTAGCTCACAGTGTTCAGGACAGCACCCTCCACCCTCCCCAGCACCACACTGACTGCCATGGCACACTGATCTCCTGCCTTCTTTTACTAGCAGTTGTTCAGCCAACACTACTTTTATAAAAAGTCTTGTTTCTCCTACAGTACACTTCACCTGGATAAGAATCTTGATAATAGTTCAAAGTGTGGTAAATATTTATTTATTCATTCTCTTTCCCTTTCTGTCTGAGCAACAGTGTCATACATAAACGCATCCTAGTTATATTTTCTCTTGCAAGATAACATTTTAATGACATGCACTTCATGACAGATGTTGAACCAAATGTCTGGATTTGATATAGATTCATGCTGTAATGAACTACTTATTGACACTGACAACACCAGGCAAACATGTTCTTATCAATACATAGAAATACTTAGAAGGCTAATCCTCAAATAAATATATTAGCATCAGAAAGAAACATCGAAACAATCAGTTAAATTGCTCAAAACTCAAGACACCTTTTAAATGAATATAGAGCATTGAAACTATAAGTTAAGAAAGTTACGTGCTCAGGGGGAAAAAAAATCCACTATTCATTTCCCCATCACAGATCATCACAGGGTTTAAGGATGGGTCACAGACTATACCTCTGAAGGAAGGCAAGGAGCAGTAAGCAGAGCATGGTGAAGAATTTTTTTTCATTACTCCAAGTACAGTCCAATGGGGAACGTTCTGAATTAACATCCCAAGTGACATTTGGCTGACAGACACAGAAAAATTAAAATAAATTGATAACTTTCAGCAACTCATCAGCTAAGATGGATTCAGGTCACTTCCAAGTAGTGCCACTGCAAATAAAATATTTTTTTGCCAGGCCTCACTATTCTTTCATATCATGCATGAAGTAAAGACCACTACAGAAGAAATACACAAAATTATATCATCCCCTCTCCTGATCTCTGGGTAGCTCTCTCTGATCTTGTGTAGACCAGATTTAAAAGCCAAAGTAAACATGGGCTAGTAGCAAAGCTACTGAAATGGTTCTGCATGTCCAGAGTCTCCCCCTTTTCTTGTTATGCTTCCATGTGTCCAGATTCTTAGGACTGCATCTTCTGGTCTTGATTAAGGTAGGGTCTAAGAATTTCTGATTATGATACAGACTCTTGATATTCAATGGACTCTGGTAGACATTTGGGTCTTGATCTTGTGGGCATCTTCCCCTGTTAGCTCCCTCTTATCACTGTAAGACTCATCCTGGTGTTTATCCATCATCTTTCTTCTACATTTACTTCTGCTGTCAATTCCCTTTTTCCAACATTTAGGTCTTCCCCTTCCTTCTTTTGAGCTTCATAACTGCTTTTGGTGCAGCAGGGGGTTTGCTCAACTGGGCAGTAGCTGGCGTCTTTAGGAGGGCTATAGGAGAGGTCCTTAGATTCACTGGTTGAGATGTAAAGTAATTCATGTTACATGTCCTCTTTGGTAACAACAAAATTTGCCTTTGTTTTTGCTATACAAAAGGGAGCAGTTAAATAAAATTTACAAAATAAAAATGACGGACTGAAAAGATTTAAATCACTGGTTCCTCCCTATGTCTACAAACAAATTGAATGCCAGTCCAACAAAAATGAGATTTTGATGCCTGCATCTTATTATTTTCATCCTTAAACATGCTAGTTAGTCAAGTGAGGCAAAGCCAGACAATGACACAGTCAGTAAAATGGTTTCCAAGATATGCCTTTCTATAAAGTGACATTTTGTTTAAGAAGAAGTCACAGATTCTTCAAAATTACAATAATTGCTTGGCCTTTTCCTGCCAAAATAGCATGGAAAAACAATTTCACTGTACAAATTTTCCAAGTTTGATAGACAACAATGCATGACCATTGTATGGTCATGACATTTTAACTGGATGGATTAAATATAGTTTTTCAGTATTTCCTTTAAAGGAATCCTTAAAAACACTTCTTACCTACTACAATCCTCAGTGCATACAGAGTATGGAAATAATGTCATCAGTGAGCATAAATTTAGAAGAAAAGACGAGCCCCCCATTTGCTTAGCCTAATTTTTCTAATAAACTAATGAGTTTATGCCATAATTATATTCCAATTATAGAAATATGCAACAAAAGTCACCATTCTTTTTAATGCAAGGTAGAACACAAAGTAAGATGACATAAAAAACCCAAACAATTTGGATTTATGAGATTTGTTTAAATCATCAAATTGGTTGGACAGGTTTGAAAAATCCTTGCTTTTTAGATTGAGTAAATCAGGTTATTATACAGGGAATACCTGCAATTTAAACACTGATTAATTTCTTTCTTCTGTGCTAGAATGTGACAGACATACACATATGCAGCACCCACAGGGAGAGAGAATTAAATAAATAATCTTTACCTAGTGCTACTTTTATTTTTTGCAAGAATTATTGTCAGTGTATGAGCACTACTTAAGCTTTTCTTTTCTGGAAGATGGAAAACAAAAGAATTGCAACTGCATGAAAGTTTCAAATGCAACTCTGTGCTGCAAAACCTCCACAAAGTAAGAAACTACATAGGGCATTGAAATAAAAGACATTTTGGGAAGGGACAAATGGTGAGATAGACAATTATACAACCCAATTTGTTCTTTAGGTTAGTCTTTGAAAAAGACTGTTCTTGTATTATAGGCTGATTTAGTTCCAAAAATGGGCACAAATAAATTTGGGGTTTTTAGTTTTTAAAATATATGTAAGTGTCATAGGAAATAGTATTAATGGTGATGACTAAAAGTTTTATTAGTCTTTTGGTGTAAGAGGTACTGTATGCTGGTAATAAAGAATCTTTCTCTCACCAACAGTGTATGCACCATTAATGCTAAAGCAATAAAAAATAAACTTCAAATTTTACAATTTTCTGTCCATGATAAGTAGCTAAATGTTATGTTTGTTTGTTTGGAAGAACTATTCAGTGCATCATTATATTTACAAGTTACTTTCACCAAGGAACTCAGCAAGAGGAAAAGTAATGAATGTGTAACATTTACCAAAATAGAACAAGCTATTGAAAAAATCTCAACATTGCCCTCACCACATGGTCCTTTATTTTTCCAAGCAATTTTACTCTAACTGGGATAGAAAATATTAAAGTGCTTATTAGTGTGGAGTTTCTGTAAGTACACAAACCAGAAAGTTTCACAAAGATCTGTGATCTTTCTAAACCAGAGACAAGCAAAAGGAATCACTTTTTTGAAGTCATTGCTTTATAAAACACTCAGAATTACTCATTTTATAACCCTTATAAACACTGCCTGATTTGCCTCATCAGTATTTCCAAAACTAAATACTGTGAGATCTTAGTTGCTGAACACCCAGTTAATCATCTCCTTTAACTGAAGGCCAGTTAAAGCTTAAGACATATGAAGCCCTTTTTTTTTTTTAATTCACATGGAACTCTTTATATCCCATAGTTCTGAACTGGGCAGCCCAGCAATGCACCACATCAGCACGCAGCTGCTTGATCCCTGCAGCTAACACCCACCTTATTTCACAGTTAATGGATTTGTGGACATGCCATAGTGTCCTAAGTTCTTTAAGCAGGTCTCAGTGACTACAATTAAACTCCTTGAACTTGGTGTTTCATTAGAGCTTGTAGAATCTATCAGCTGCTATGCTTGTTTACTACATGTGTCCTGATCCAACTTTGCTTGAAATCAGGTATGAACTATTCAAAGAGAGTGGTGTTGACTGCAAGTCTCTTTACAGAGAGGTCTGATTTATGCTGAAAGTAGGGAAGAAGTCTGTAGTCCAAGACATGCTGCTAAACATGGCAGTGACTAGGAAGACTGGGTAGTTTAGGGAGTGGTTGCCAGAAGCAAAAAGGCTGACATCAACCATGTTCGGAAATTGGTTTAGGCTCTTTGTTGTTATGTTTGAAGGCCTTACATTGCTGAAGTAACTCCATAACTCTGGTAACTCTGAAATGGCAGGGGCATCTCACCTACAGCTACAGCAAAGGATACACGAGTGAAAGTAGCTTGCCTCTAATTAAGAAAGGATATTTCTCTTCCTGGGGAGGTACAGCTTTTACCTGCTTGGACACTACTCATTCCAGTTTGATGGTGCAAGTAATAATTTATATCATTCTGCTTATTAAGGAAAGTAATTTTCCTTCAGAGACTGGACTCAGTTTTGCCTAGAGTGGGGAAGGAGCAGCATGTGTAACCTACCAAAAGTTAGTGTCTTTATGGCAATGCACAGATCATCAGGTTTTCCTACTGTAATTCTCTGTATACACATTACCAGGCATCCTGTGGGCTTGACAAGCTTGATTTCTTCTTCCATGGAATAAAGGCTCATAGCAGACAAGAAATTTCCTGGAGTAGGAAGTGGGAATTCTTGTGACAAGTTGCTAAGATCTCAAAATTAGATTTGGGGATCTAGATCACAACTTGGATTAAATATCAGTTATCATTAAAAAAGAATTAAAAATCAAAATTTAAATAAAACATTCACTTTGTTGTTAAAACTTTTTTTTTCAATAGAGTATAAACTCACAATAAAAATAAAATAAAAAAGAAAACAAGAAAATAACATTTAATTAATTAATGAAAAATAAAAAAATAATATTAAATTCCTGACACTGATTTCTTAACCCTGCAAACTGCAAATGAGAGAAGAGAGAAGTTTTTCTGTCACGTGCTACAGAAACGGTTTGCTTTGCTGCAGCCTTATTAGACTTGATACATATTCCCCATCCACTCTCATTCTTCAATGAATATGGCTGTGGGTTGCTTGAGCTGATGGCATTAAACCTTCTATCACAGTTCAGATTATACAAGTTTTTTTCAAAATCCTGTTGCTGTAGTCTCTAAGCAGTATTTTCTGTAAGTTTCCACTTGTTCTTTTGCAAGCAATAGCTAGAGTTCACTTTAAAGGTGCTGTACCTTGAGCAGTCCCAAGAAAATTGTATGCACTTCTTTTGGAATGTATTCTAAAAAGGTGCTTTTTCCTTTAAATCAGGTAATGGAGTTTTTACCTACTCAGGAATAAAAACCGAAGAAGAGAAAAATAGGTTCAAGGTCTATTTGAATAAAATGACGAATTATGCAGTGATGACAAAGATGCTGGAAATAATTTGTAGAACTTAATTCTTTACCAGTTCTTGAGCTATTAAGGTTCTAACTTTTCTCCAAGAATATGTAGTTTTGAGATTGTGCAAGTCTTTGGTTATTTCTACATTTCCAAGTAACATTATTAAGAGGGAAGACTTTTGACACTGGACCTAAATAAAAGTAATAATTCATGCTGTTTTCAGGTCTGAACTAGCATGGGAATTCTCCTGAACAACATTTTTTTGGTTGCAAATAACAATCACTTACTTCATTCTGTTTCTCAGAATTCTGTTTCTCTATTACAGCGGTCATTTTCCATCAGCCATATCCCTTGAGTGTAATTCCAAAGGCTGACTTTTTCCCCAAGAAGTCTTAGTAGTCTGGGTACTAGATTGCTGAAGAAACTGTCTCTCTTGAGAATTTAAGCATGTCAGAATAAGATTCTAGAAAAATTAATGTCCTTCTGTTCTTAATGAACTTCTGCAATAGTAGTGGCAAAAATACTTTCATTGCATCTGCAAAACACGACTGCCTGTTGTCAGTGGTGTTTAAACGTGACCATTGCAAAAAACCAAGAGAATTACATTCCTAATTTAAAGAAAGAATAAAATTAAGGGGAAAAATAGCATTTTAAATGAAATCAGGAACATGTCCATCATGGCATTGTATTGTTCTGCCTACAAAATATTGGAAATGATGGTAGCAATTATATGCATTTATTTGACCTAAAGAAGAGTAAAAGATGGGAAAGAAAAGCCCTCTTTGGCAAGGAGATAATTTCAGTTCAACTAACTGGTCATGGGACTAATTTGCCAAAATTAATGACTGTATTACAAGACAGAAAATGAAAAGCCCAAATAATGTTCAAAACTCAGTAGGGCAAAAGACTAGAGTATATCTTTGTATCATTCTGTTGCAGTTTAATTTTGTAGAGGAGATTACTCCTTTTGTAACTGTAGCTGAAGCCATGAGGAGTCTAGATTTTCTTGAGAAGCTGAATGCTTTGTCTTTTTCCAGGATACATATTTTCTCAGAACTTTGCTGAAGGTCAAAGGGCTGTGTAAATATTACATTTGGGACACTGACTGGGGCTCTTTTTTAAATACCGTTTTAGTTTCCACTTGAATCAACTCTCAGAAATGGCTTGGGCCACAAACAAACCAGAATTCATTCTTACAGCCTAGCTAAGAAGAGATGCTTCCTAGCATTGGTAGGATAACTATTCTCTGAGCCTGAGAAGCTATGGGATTCTGCCCTCACTTCTGCTGACACTTGCTCATATTTAATCCACAGGAACCAAATCAAAGAGCAAACTCAGAAAGGAATAATATCTTTTAGCTTGTAGGGTATTTTTGATATGCTGTCCTCTCTGTGGGGTTTCATGATTTTGAGGGTGGACATAAGGAGGAATGCAGGACATGGAAAACAAAGGTGTTTGTGTCTGGTTGAACAGTCTTTAGTCTGTTTTAGCCTGGTACTGCATGTTGATCTACTCCACACTATCTGTCACCCACTCTAAAATGGACCCATTTATGTGGAGCTTTTCCTCCATGAGTGAATCAGGGACAGAATTGCATTCCTTTGGGCACTGTTCTGTTGCCTCAAGCATGAGATCATCCTTTCTCTCGGGCCACACCATGCCTTAGTCATGCCTTGATGAGTAATCCTAGTTCTTTGGATATTGCTTTCTTGTGAGCAAAATTAGGAGAAAACCCTGTGAAAAGGAAACTGGTATAAACCACTTGAGCCTGAAATGCAGTGTGTATTTGAACATTGCTATCAAAAACTGTAAAGGAATAATTTGGTTTCATCAGGTTCCTGTCCTGTTCTGTACTGTTCTAACTTCTTCCTGTAGTTAACTTCTCTATATGCATCTGAGCTGGCTTGGAAGAGACAGTCACAGCTGCCACTGGACTTTACTGATAATAATGAAAGACACTGACATGTTTGCCCAGAATTAGTGGAATAGGTGAGTTGTTACCGCATTCTTCTCTTACTTATGAACTAGGATTAACTTTCAAGCAGGCTCTAATTTTGTAAGACAAAAGTCACTGCTCTACTTCTTATCTTGACCAGATTTTGATTAAAATAGGTTTCAGTAGTTTTGAAGTAACTTAATTTAGATGTAAGCAGCTAAAATCTTTCTATTGTGGCTTTTTTTACAGTTGAGTAATTAAGTTCTCTGTACAATGTACAGAGAGATACCTAACAATTAAGAGAACATTTTGAAGCAAGTTTGCCTGATCTCTCCACATAGCTAATAGATTCTATCTAGAGTCAGGGTATTCCTGCAAAGGTGTTCTTGGGAGCTGTTACATTTTAACACATTATTCTAGTGGAAAATACAGGTTTGATGCCCAAGAGATTTGAGATCACAGACGTTTTTTGCAAGACTAAGGATATTTGGAGTGCTGCTGAGGGTCTTTCCTATTGGAGCTACCTCAACAGCTCTGGATTCCTATTCATGAACTACAGAAAGATTCTTGCTCTTTAATAGCCTAAAGTGTCAATGGCAGTGCAGTTGCCCATGGATGTCTTACCTGTGGCCAAGGAGGAATTAGAAATCAGAGGACCATGAATCTTGGACATGGATACACAAATCCTTTACACCACTGTGTTTCACATCTGTCAGATTCAATTGGGCTGCCTTTCACAACCATCTTCTCCTAGTTCACTCTCCCTTTTATAGCTCTGACTGTAGCCAAACTTGTTTGTCTTCAGATTTGCTTTAACAGAACCTATACAGAGCTGTCAATCTATATCACCTTCTAGCTTCTCATCCATAGAGTTCACCACTCCATGTTATTATTCCTCCTGCCCAGTCCTTTTGACTTGTCTTACCCTGCTCCCTTCCCACCTTATGTCTTACTGAATGTACCAGTAAAACAGGACACAGCTGTGACTATTTTGATCCCTCCTCTAGATTATTCATCAGTTTTCCTGAGCTTTTCTCCTGATGATGAACAACTGAGTTTCTGTAAGATACAGTGATTCAGTAACTTTGATGGAATGAGTAGCTTATTTCCTGTCATTATATATCATTCAACTGAGAACATGACTTTGCTCATGTCTGCCCAAGGCTTGCAGTGTCCTCTGATATATCATCAATAGCTAGGCTGGGAGAGTTGACTTTCTTAAAAAAAAAAAAAAAAAAAAAAAAAAAAAAGCCCGCACATTAGGAGGTGACTGATTTAGATGCTGCTAACTTATCTTGCTTCTGTCCCCCAACCTTTTCTTTATCAGAACAGAGATCTTCCATCAGGAGATAAATTTTGAGAAGCCCGGGCCACAAATTTATTCTGACTTTGGTGGCAATTACCTCTATCCATCAGCTGAACACTTTCTTGACTTAACAGAAAAGAGTCATGGCACATAATACTGATTTCTTGCCTTCTTAAAATGGAGGCATAGACATCTGAGCACACTGTTGTACCTTCAATTTGTTTGCCTGCAATTTGAGAAGATCGAGCTTTGAATTTAGTTTAGCTGTACTTTGAGCGGGGAGTTGGATTAGATGACCTTCTGAGACCATTTCCAATCTAAATTATTCTACTATTCTAAGACACATCCAGCTACAGTAAAAGGAGAAGAGATATAGTGAATAAACATTTAACTACGAATCTTGGTGAATTCTGGCTTTTAATAAGTATTTTCTTTTTACTTTTGAATAGCTGTCTGTATGTCCATTTCTGATTCAGGTGGATTAATGCATAGCACCAGTTTTGGCTAGATTTTAAGCCTTTGCACAAATAGCAGTCCTATGTCTGCTTTTTTGAATTTCTGTAAGCTTTCTATGGATGAAAATGGAGACCGAGATGGGAGTTCTGCATCATGAAAACCCTTTTAGATGACCCCTCCCAAGCTTATGCTGTGTCAGTGGTATATGTTTTAATTATTCAGATCATCTTTGCCATCACAAATTTTAGCATACTCTCTTTTAGCATGCAAACTCTTGACCAAATTAGCTTCTGTACATTGGTTTTGGCTCTCAGCAAAAGAGGATCTCAGAATATGCTTAAAAAGACCTTGACTTGTGAGTGTATGACGTCAAAATTGATGTGTCTTCCTAATACAGACTACCTCCAAAACCTGGATGTTTGAGAACAAGAACAGAAAGTGTCCAAGATAAATTTGTGGTTTAAGAGCAGTTTTGCTATAATGATAAAGAAACTGCCAAGTAGTAGTATGGGGAAAAGCTGCTGGGAGCAAGTCAGTCTCTTACTCTGTAGGCAGAACCAATGGCAATGAAATACAGTAGTGAATACTTGTGAAATAACCTGTTCACAGATGTACCCTAGGGATTTCCCAAACCTAAGTACTCTAGGGACTTGTGAAGGTTCAGAGCCCACTTCATTATACCTTCATGGATGGAAACATGGATTTCAAAATGATGGGACCAGCAAACTGGAAATTGCTTTGATAAAGCTGATAAACAATTCCCAATTCACTCTGTTGGAAAAAAAAAGAAATGTAATATAACTTTGGGCTCGGTTTTAGTCAATATTACAATAAGAATTTGGTCAACACATTCAATTCAAACATACAACTCACCTTACCCTAATATGGTGCAGGATCAAGGGATACAGTCTCATGTTTCAAAGTATCAGGGAGGCATCTTGTAGGTTGGCTGAAAGGGCGGTGGGATGATTCTAGGAAGTCATGTTTGCTGTCTCAGATGAACCTAAGCACACCTCCAGGCTCTGAAAACTCCCTAAGAGGAAGCTGTTGACCCTAGAATGGGAAGCTGTTCCATACTCCTAACAGGTGGGCTGTATGCACCAACATGATCGCTGATCCACTAGCTGGGGTAAAGCACTCAAACAAATGTCTTGTGTTGCCCTGTTTGCTAATGAAGGCATCATGGTAGTAGTTATCAGTTGTACAGGATGACTATACCAGTACCCTTTAATTCTCAGATGTTTGAAACATGCCCGCTCTGTGAATGGTCAGTCCAAGCTCTAACCAATATGCTCATCAGTGTTGAACGAGGTAAGGATAATGGAGTGCCACAATATATCTATATACAGCTTGAGAATGTTTGTGTAGGATAATGATGGCTTTAGGGGGTGCCCTGAATGAAGGCAGTCTGGACATGGGGTTTACATGAGTGGAGAATGTTTTCAGGAGGAATGTATATTATTAAGTCTGGCAAAAAGAAACAAAGAACCATTGATGTGTGTTCTGTGGGCATCAGATACACGTCCTGCAGTCCCTCTACAGGCTTTCAGTGCGATGAGGTCTTCAGTTAGCTCAGAGGCCAGGCACAATGCTTAAGCACCTGTGAGTACAATTAAATCTTTCTGCCAAAAATAAGGTGGTTCTTTCAAACTATCCAAGAGTAGTTCTTGGCACATGCTGTCTGTGCAAATCATCCCCTAAAGAGGTGGCTCGAAGGGTTATGAATGGCACTGACCAGAACTGTGTCAGGGAATAGTTTGGCTGTCTGTCAGATGTGATATTTCTGCTAATAGCTCTGCCTTGACTGTGATAATTTTCTAGTATTATGGTAGCCTTGGGGATGAGACTAGGCTCAGTTGAAACCTTGACGCCTGCAGTGTGAAAAGATATAACTGTGAAAAGATATAACTGTAGCTAAATACTGGTAAATCATTTTTTGAATGTTAAAACCAACCCATCTAACTCAGTGGGGAGATAGTGTTTTTTCAATAACAAACCATCATTATGGCTAGGACTTCAACGAGTATGTCTGGAGCCAAGGAAGGTCAAACAAAACACCTGTGAGGTGGTGTTGGTATTGATCTGTGGAAAACACAGTTAGTATACTCCTGTTCGTGTGAACATACTCAAAGTGCACGATATAAAACATCTTCCCTGCGGAGACTATGTCATCATCATCCTGGCTTGAATTTGAATGTGATCTTAGGTACTTCTTATAAGGTCCAACAGGGCTGTCACCTCCTTTTCTGCTGAAGCATTGCTAGTATCCCTGAGCCAGGCTGAGGGAAGGTTATAAGTTACCTCTGATCAACATGAAGGTGTGATGCTGAATTGATTTTATATGCATATTGTGGTTTAACCCTGACTGACAACTCAGCCCCACACGGCTGCTTGCTTACTTCCCTCAGGGTGGCAGGAAGGAGAGAACTGGAAGAATAAAGATGAGAAAACTCATAGGTTGGGTTTGATAGGTGAAACAAAATCCACACACATAAGCAAAGCAAAACAAGGAATTAATTCACTGCTTCTCCCATTTTCAGGCATTGTTAAGCCATACCCAGGAGAGCAGGGCTGGAATGGAATGGTGACTTGAGATGACAAATACCAACACTGGAATTATTCCCCCTTCCTGCTTCTTCTCCCCATTTTATATGCTGAGCATGACACCATCTGATATGGGATATCCTTGTGGTGAGCTGTCCCAGCTGCATCCAGTCTCAACTCCTTGTGCACCCCCAGCTGCCTCCCTGGTGAGAGGCAGAAAAGGCCTTGGCTCTTTGTAAGCACTGATCAGCAAGAACGAAAACATATCTGTGTTAACAACACTGTTGTCAGCACACAGCCAAAACACAGCTCCACACCAGCTACTGTGAAGAAAAGGAGCTCCACCCCAGGCAAACTGGCACAATGTAGAAATTCCCACTGTCTGTGCTGTTATTCCATTACTCTCTTTTGCCCACACAGGATAAAGGGATGTTTCGATTTTTGTGTTCCCTCTTTTCTATGCAAAGTCTACTACTGCTGGAGCTGAGACATGCACTCTGGGTGCACCTCCAGGTTAGGCTGTGTGTACACAAAGCCATTAATTAGGAACATTAGGAGTAGAACAGAGTGTGTTATGGTGGGTTTGTTTTTTAGTATGGATTCAGTGGAAGCGAATATGGTAGGAAAAAATTTAGATCAACTGGTAATGGAAATTGCACCAAGGTGCAGAATAGGCCTTTTAAGATGCAGCAAATAGTAGCCCTCTGACTGGTTAAAAAAGGCAGGCCAGGTTCATGTTAAAGTATCAAAGTAGTTAAGTAGATGTTCATCTAGAAATATTTCTATCTCTGGGCAGCTACTGTTGAAGCATTAAGGAGAGAGAGCAGGGAGGAACTGTTAAGAGTTCAGGCTCAAACTATGTATCAGACCAACAAATAAAAGCCAACCTTCAATCAGATTTTTTAAAGATGCATGCATGGCATTATTCCCAGTACTTGAACACCAAAATGAAATTGCAATTCTAGCATCTAATTTTTTAAAAATCTACTACACAGGTTCTCTTCTCCAGGACAGTACTGAAGTGAAAGCAAGACTTGCAAGTATTAATGCAGAAGTAATACTTAAATCTCAATGCCAAAGAAGAGGAATTATGGAATCTTCCAGGCAGGACATACTGCAAGTTGTTCTTTCTTCTTTCACTGCACAGCTCAGAAGCAAAGCTGGCAGTCTTTGGTTACACCAAAATGAGTTTTGTTGTCAGTCCATTGAGATGTGTATGTTGCACTGCAGAAACTCACAGGTTTGGTTTGATAATAGCAGCAATGGGAGGAGAAACCGCTCCTCTCACTGCAGTTCTTCTGGGTAGAGCAGCACACTACTGATAGATGGTAACATGAAATGCTTTATGGTTGCTCAGAGAAAAGCTCCCTGACTGAGAAGGGTGAAAGACCTGTTGCTTACCTACTGCTAACAAAACCAGTGGGCCAGATCAGGATACTGGGATATTCACAATTCAGTACAATTCAGACTGCTACATTGATTTCTTGTGCAGCCACTGTTTTCAGCCTTGCTCTAGTGCTCTCATGGTGATTACTTTGCTTTATACACAGTTTCTTATACATCTGAATTAGCAAACGTTCTTCCTCAAGTGCTGCTGACCTTCATGTTGGAACAGTGTTGAAAAAAGTACTCTGCTTTGACATAGAAAGCTAGTTTATTCTTAAGTACTGGTCTATTTTTTTCTCTTTCATATCCTTGATGAATATTATTTTATTTTTTCAATTATACTAGAGGACTAAAGAACATCACTGGCTTTGGAAAAAGGTGTATTGTTGTTGTTGTTGTTTTCCCCAAGGGAAACATCATCTTTCTAACAGGTCTCTCATGCCATTCTCTGGTAAAAGTATCTCCCTTAGTGTGTGAGCAAGCCTGTGAACTCAGCACCACAGCAGCCCAGGTGATGGACAATTTATGCTCTGTCTTCAGTTAAAGGGTGTATAATAAATTGCTGCAGCCTGCAGATTAATGTTCGAGGTGGGAAGCAAATATGGAGAGATTTTTAGCAATTTATTGATGGTGCTTAACCATTTCACTTCCCTGCTAAGCTCTGCTCAGAATACAGTGATGTCTTAGCTCTGTGAAAGGACTAGCACAAAGATCTCTAGATGCATTTTGCCGGACCCAACTTAAACTCTAGTTCAGTATCTCCTAAAACCCGCATGTTTTTATTAGACTTCTCTCCTCCCCCTTCACAGAGCTCTTCTGTGTGATCCCATGACCCTGCCATCCCTTGTTACTGCAATTCCAGGCAAAGGCACAGCCTCGAGTGCTGCTCGAGCTCAGGAGAGGAAGAGCGGGGACTGATGTGGATGAGTGCCTGCAAGCAGAGACCCCACTGGCCTGTAAAGGATTAAAAGTAGATGGTTCCTGCTTGAAGCAGGTAAAAGCATTTTATTTCCCCCCTTGATCCTTCTGTGACTCAGAGTGAAACCCTGCTATACATAAGTAACTCTTCCAGCTCCATGAACTGAAGAAATTTGGCACAACAGTGGCTCAGAATTTTAGGAAAGTAGATTATAAATGAGTGCAGTGAATTGTTATGCATATATTTTAAACATATTACAAATGGCTTTTGCCTTATTGCCATTTTGTAATAATGGAATAATTTACTCTTTTTTTTGCTTTTCCAGAAAAAGAATGAAGACATCATTCAGCTGATCCTGGGAAATAAGCTTTTATATTCAATTGGAAAAATAAAGCTAGATTTCAAAATATTTAGTTGTATAATTATATAATTTTACTGTTGTAAGTGTAATTTGCTTTTGTCTGTTGACAAAAGCTGTCTAGTTATTTAATACTCTATTTGTCAGCAAATGAGCATGTATTTCCAACACAGATTCTTGTTTAAATCTTAAAAAAATCGACAATGTGGAGTTTGGCCTCCATAGTCACTGCCTGATAAAACATAAGTAAATATGTTGTTTAAAGCATGCAGCAGACAAATAAATCAGCAAAAGACTTCAGATATTGTGATGATACTGTTAGTGAAGAATACTACCATTTCCTGATCATTCCTATAATTGTTGCAGCTATTATATATTAATAATTCTTTAATTATGTGAATGCCAGAAGGGTAAATTCACAAAAAGGAAAATCACTTTACATCTGACTTAGTGGGATAACAATGTGTAGAACCTGTTTTAAAGAAACCATGACAGACATATTTCATTCATCAGTCTGACACAAAAGGAAATGACTTCCTCTAATATGCAATGAAATAAATGAAGGTCAGATGGGTCATTTGTCTGCATTTGCTTTGTTCAGTTTTACCAGTTAAACAGGATGTTTTCTATTAACATTGCTTTCAGGTTTCCTGGTAACAATAGCACCAAAATAAAGACCAGATTTTGTCAATGTGAAATTCACTCCTCCTGCATAAAGTCCTATGCCTAGAATCTGCAAAGAGAAAAGCTGAAATAAGATGTAGGAGCTGCTATATTTCTGTGTAAGCACCAGACTGAGATCCATACAAACTTACAGGAGTCCGGTACTCGGCTTCCACCAAAACTCAGAGGAGGTGAGTACCTTTGTTCTTAAAGCTTTGTTTTCAAAATTCTCTGTAGGACAAAAGAGTCCTAGTATTTGATGTATATATGAGTATATATGAACAATGCCTTGGGTATCCAAAATCTATGCAAGTGAGAAGGAGAGCACAGAGCATGCAGCTGCTCAGCTGTGAAGCAGTGAGAACCTTGCTGAGTCATAATGCTTATGAGGCAGGCTACTGGATCTTCCTCAATGACCACACTTATCTTGTGCCCTTAGGTGACCTCCAGCTCAGGCAGAAGAACATGAGTTAACTGCTGGCAAGCTTTGAACCACGTGGGGTTCAAGTGGAAGGAAGGGCTCTATGCCAGTCATGTGTGCACTGGATATTCCACCTAACTGGAATGTGGTTTGTATTGAGGTATGTTTCCTTTGTCTATTTTTTTTCCTGAAATGTGCAATTAGAAAAATTAAAATATTTACATCACTGCAAATGAAATTTCAGTGTCAGCTTTTTCTGTCATCAAATGGAATATTCCTACGTGCAGCAGATGAATTATTTTCCTTGGGGATCAGATACAAAACTGTTTTCAATACAGAGAACAATAAACAGATTATTACAGCTATATATTTTCTGGTCAAGAAGCTTCCCTGTGTTCAGAGGTGATGCTTGTCCCATAGCTCCAATATCAGCTGTGTGCCAGGCTTCACAGTAGTTGCTAACCAGTCGGATCCCATTTGAAGTTGAACCATGCCATATTATTTTTTGAGGCCTGAAAGGTAACATTAAGAAGTTAATTATTGGAAAAGTCTCTTTTGCTTTATTCAACTGCACACCTGGATGTGTGGTGATCTTCACTCCTTGTGCTTGAAGCAAAGAGTGCTTAGGTAAAGATGAAGACAGAAAGGAGAGAAAGAAAGAAAGAACACAACCTGATATCTCATTTCCAGACTATCAGAAAGGAAAAGAAAAATGGCATAAAGAAAGTGAGAAATTTTTATCACACATCTAGTAGCCCAAGATGCTGCCACTATTTCTATTACTATCTGGTAAAAGTAGAAAAAAACCCCTTACATGTAACATATGAAATATAAATGGTAATGTCAACTCACCAAGATGAATCGGTCATGACATTCCTCCCATCAAAGGAGTATATTGGAACATGAATGTTGAATTGTCCACCATTTCCATCAAATATAGATTCCCAGTTACTGAAAAGGGTTTCTCCCTGTTAAAATTTCAAAGCCACTTTTACAAACAAAACAAATCCCAAATTGACATCAAATCCCAAGTCTACCTTTATAGACTTATCTGTAAATTGAAAATTTAATCTGCATTTAAGGACACTTGTGATTTCATTTTTCACATCAGTTTCTGCATAATGTTCCTTGAACCAACTTGTCTCCTCTGTCATCTCTATGCAAATAGCTGTCTGGTCCATGCCTTTGCCTCAAAGTTGTCTCTCTGTTCTGTTGTTACTCCAAAAATTCAGCTTGATCATCCCCTGTCGTTTTCCTCCTAATGCAGTGTTTGAAAAATTGCTTATAACCACCCTAGCTGCAGAGAAAATATAGACACAACTTGTACTGGAACTTCTGTTAAGGTCACAGTTTTGTAAAAAATGTCGCAAACATTCAGGGCAAAACCTTTGCATTTGGCTTCCTCTAAAACTGCTTTTGAGTTTTTCCAGTCAAAGTTGAAACAATATTGTCTTCACAAATTTCTCTCAAGGCTCTATGTTTGCATGCAATTCAGAGTAGCATCTGTTCAATGTGTTCCAAGCATCATATGTTATTCCTGTAGGTTTCTTTGGCCACTTGTCCTGGGAGCCAGCCAGTGCTACAAAGACATGGTTTGTTTCCCTCAGTTTTAGAGTATGTCTGTTTATGTGAGACCACAAAATGATTCACGCTCTAGACTCTCCTCTCTGTTTCATTGCAGTATATCCAACATCATTCCTAAGCACAGAATAGGCATTTTATCTTATGATCACACTAAAATATAGAACATCATAAGTCAGTAGTTTTCTACTTCATCACTGCTTTTTTGTTTCTTGAATCTGGCTGTGAAATATGAAGGCAAGCTGCTTATTTATAAAATGCAGTTTGGGCCCAAAATTAGTGCTTTTGCTATTTTTCGAGACTTTTGGGGAACCTACAACCTATACTAAAAAACCAAGCACTAAGTACCCATTTTTACCTGAAGATTGACTATTGGCAAATGGTGTCGGTCTGTTTTTCTGACAACTGTGGCAAGGTCTTGCAAGTGTGATGAGAGGAAACCTCTATAGGTGGATGTCAAACCGGCAAGCTGGGCCTGCCGAAAACACTGAAAATCTGCTCGCATGTCACCAGATAATGGAAAGTTCAAAGCTACCAGATGCAACTGGAAGGAAAAAGAAGAAAAGGCACCATTTTATTAAAAGAAGTTTATGACACAAGGAAGATATATGTTGGAAGCAGAACAGTGGCCCCTCCTCCTGCCAGCATAGAATACATACCCTTCATAACAGATATGAAAGTTATTTGTTGCCATAACATTACATTTCTCAGAGCCATAAGACCCTTAGCAGAAATATCAATTTATCTTTCAACATTAAGGAAACCAAGAAGATTATATACTCCTAAAAAAAAATCTTTTGGAAGCAGCTAATATTTTCAATAGGAGATCTTTAGTTTTCACATGAACAAAATCCCAAATCCAAAAAACATGGAAAAAAGTAGTAAGAATTAACTAGGTATCATTTAAAAATACCTAAAAGAAGTAGAATGATTAAGTCAAACAGCACAGATGTAAGAACTAATCCACATTCTTGCTTTTTTTTTTTTCTTTCTGGTTTCATTTTTTGGATGTCAGTTACCTTGCTTTCTTTGTCTAAATATTTTAAAGTCTTTAAAAAGTGTCTATCTAAGTCAAAAAGCACCAAGAAGATTTAAAATATTGTAACGAATATTTAAATTATTTAATTGTTACACTATTGTTAGTATAGAAGTTACTCCGTTTTGCAGATACAATCACTAAGTCATGAGGTATTCCTAACTCAGAATCACGGGGGTTTTTTTCCTTTGAGATGGGAAAGGGGCTGGGATGATGAAAATAGATCTGGAGAGCACAATTTCAAATTGTGTCTGAGATGTTTGAACAAGTTAAAACAGTGTATTTGTAAATTTCTGAAGTAAAATCTCTGAGTTTGAAGAGCAAATATCACAACCGTCCCTCAAGATGCAAACTGTCACATTACAATGCACAGCTCCGCAGCTGCAATACAGATCTCATACTTACTGCTGGTTTTCCATTGTTCATATTTGATATTGGTCTCAGTGCTGGAATAGACTGAAATCCCTGTTATTTGAACACAAGCAAAAAAAATTAAATATCAGAATTTTAGACACTCAGTAATTTTTTAAATAAAAGTTTTATCACACCTGGAGACCTGCATGAAAGCAGCGTGCTCTTGGTAGGAGCAGAAGAGAAGTTGAGGAAAATCAAAACTGAAAGGGTAAGGAGGATATGAAAACAGAAAATGTAATGGATGGAAACAATTCTCAACCCTGTTAATTGTTTCTGGAACAGCAAAATTTTCTTCTCTGGTTATGGCAAGTATGAGTAACAAACCACCGGCTGTAGCAGATGGGAAACTCAAGTGGTGTCAACTGGAGGCTGCAGAAAATTTCTTATAACTTGAGGTCTAGACATTTTCCCAGTGTGCTAGGTGAACTTCTCCCTGACCTATTCTAACCTTTTTCATTTGTTTCTGGCCATCTTCCTTCTCACTGCTCCTTCCTAGCACTCTCTTGCCCTTTCATCTCAGCAGACCGATTAACCTATCATCAAAAAACTGTTTCTCTATTCCCTTTATCATTTCTTGGTTTTCATCCTCCCAAATGTTTTTTTGGACAGATAGCATGTTCTCATGCAGGTTGGTACAATAACTTACAGAATGGGGTCAGGTCCAAACTAACAACTGAGCTTTAGAGTACACCCTCTGCACACTGCAGGGTAAGCTACCTTCAGGTGATGATTATGGTAAACTGAATACAGGACTATAACCTTTCAAAGAACATCTGCTTTTCAGAAACTGTTTCCTGACCCTCCTTGAAGGGGATCAGGGTTTGATATGACTGAGTCCAGGCTTATGAAACAGAATTTTGTGGGTTTGTGGGTTTTTGTTCAGTTTTTCTTTTGTTTGTTTTTTTGATCTCTTTTGTTTGGGGTTTTTTTTCTTTGTTTTTGTTTTTGGGATTTTTTTTTTGTGGGCAGCTTACTTTATCCTGCTTTTTGTAAATGTTGCTATGTCTCTGTAGTGTTTGGAATCTCAGAAGATACTGGAAAGAGATGACTGTCCAAGCAAATCAATCTGCAAGCTTATGTAGTGGTAGGATGCTTATTTTGAACTGACAAATCTCAGTGGAAAATCATGTTGTGCAGGGATCTGCATACAACTTCTGCCAAGTGTATCACACATCTAGACTCAGTTTTTCACGGTCCAATATTTTGTACTTACATGGCTTGATATGGCTGGAGGAGGAAGGCTGTCAGCAGGGATAGGAATTAGCTCGCCAAGCTGAAAGAATCAAAAAGGAGAGTAGAACCAAAACATATCACCAGGAGCTTCTGATTTGAAAAAATGAGTCTTTGCACACACACTTCTCTCCCTCTACTCTCCCTATGTAAAAATATCTCTCTCACCTTCATTGTGAGGAAGGGAGTTGGAAAAGATCAGTGTGTAGTGCAATAGTACCTGCAATTTTCTCCATCCTCTTTGAACACGGATAAAGACCTCACTGGTTTCCCTCAGATAGATTAGTGTACCTTCTGCTACATAATGAACTTTTTCCAACATAGCCTCAATGTTTTGGAATGTTGTAACCTGTCAAATAGGAAAATGAAACATAGTTAATCAGACGCAAAAAACATTTTGTAAGTTAAATAGTCTGATTTGGACAGATAAATGTGAAGGCTTCTTCTGCAGGAAATGCTCTTAAAGTCAGTTTTATGTAACTTAATCCATAAAGAAATATGAATGTTATGCTACTCTGGCAGACCAGCACCATCATTCTGTGGATTGTAGTAGAATGACAGCAATTTTGTACAAATTTTGTTCAGAGTGAGGATTGCTGCACCCACACAATTTAGAATCCTGGGTCAAAAGGGCAGAGTTCAGAGTAGAACTGCAGTAGTTTAAAGCTGGGACAAATTTCAGGAAAGTGCAATTTCTTTCACATTTTTTTCTCATTTCTTCATTGTCAGAAGGCATATGAATGCTTTATAAATAATGCAGACCTTACTATAGATTTATATATATATATATTTTATCTTTGTTTTGACCTAAGTAAGCTCAGACCTTCCGTCTGAGACAGTAGTTCCCAGCCTGCAACTACAGTCTTCTGTCTTGGGGCACCAGTCTTTCAACGAGTGCTTCTCCCCTGAGAATTGCAATGAACATCCTCTGCTAGCTTGAATAGGGCTTTTTGGGGTGGTTGTCTCAGGATTTTTTGTTTAGTTTAGTTTCGTTTTGTTTTGTATTTTTTTAATTGTTTTTTTGGGTTTTTTTGAACAGAAACTATGAATTCTTAATTTAGAAATTACTGAGACTTCTGCCATAGCTGTTTTTTTCTTCATGGATATCCTGGATCCAATTTTGATTCGTTTTATAATTAAAAAAAAAGGAAACAAATTTACATGTATTCTCTGGCACAACCATTTTTAGATTTGCTAGGGAAATCTACATTAAATTTGGATCTTAAAATTATGTGGTTTATAAAACATTCTACTAAATAAAAACACAGGATGGAACTTTCACTCCTCTTTCAGTGCTACCAGTGCCCACCAAAAGTTTTGAAGAAAAATTTCTATAGCAAACTTCCTTAATTTGCTCTCTTACCAGATTCCTGGTGGCAGGTGACCCTGGCTCTCCAGGAGAACCTGGCGGCCCAGGCATTGCAGCTGCTAAAATAAAATAAGCATACAATACATGCTGAAGGTCATATTTTTTGAGAGAAAATGTGAGTGACACAAAGAAAGCATTTAGTGATGGTGTCCTGGAGTAGTGGAAGTTTTAAATAACCATAGTCGTGTCCTGAATAACTCAAGTCAGCTACAGAAAATACATTCTAAGGAGTTTTTCAGAAGCAGTGATGAAACAATCTTTTCTCTGTTTTTGGGGAGGTTAAGGCCAATAGATTGCAATCTGTTGTAGAAACTGCAAACGAAGAACAAAACCCACTTAAAATGACCAGAATACTCTTCTGTTAGCTAGTGCACATGGAAGAGGAAGAACTTTTTGCCCCTGGCCATATAAGATTTGAGGGAGTCATTACATCTTTTGCTCAAAAGGCAAACAAAAATTTACTTTTCCTTAGATGAAAAATTGACGTGTGTAAGCTCAGTTTGTATTACAAAGCAAAAAAAGAATTCTTCAGGGATATGAACTTGGACTTCTAAGACTGCAGCTCACACCACCTGGTACCTAGTATTTGTCTCTACTCCAAAAGTGAATTTCTTCACCTTCAGCTGTATTCTGGAGTAAAAACTTCTTTCTTTTAAGGCAGGAAAGGTTCAAAGATATGGAAGACTAAAAGCATGCATTTTGTGCAAATGTGTGGCATAATAATGACCTTTGAGGCTGTTTGTAAAAAGGTGCTTCCACACAAAGACCTTACTTGTTTGGTTTTGTAAAACCCAGAGGAGGCTCGAAATCACGTTTTACAACAGGAATCTATGCAGAGGCATTTGCAAGGATACTCCAAAGCAGGTTCTTCATGCCGATGGCAGGGGAAGGGAGTCAGTTCCCAGACGTGTTTAGAGCCATTTACTTGCAGAAAAGCTATTCCTCTTTCCCCATATTACAATATGTGAACTCCACACTACAGTATGTGAACTCCATAATTACAGAGAGTAATAGCTTTAAAAGAGATAACTGAACCTCGAAGATAGGGAATAAATAAACAACTGTTCTGAACATTTAGTAAAATGTGTGCTTTGCCTTTTACAAAGCAAAGAGGAAAATGTGTAGGAGGATGATGAAGACTAATGGCAGAGAACATAAATCAAAGTATAGGGATGGAATACTAATAATAATTTGTTTTGTCTGACTGGGTCTCTTAACTAATATCCAGAACTGCTTAATCTAAATTACACAGGAAAAGGTATGAAGACCTTTATGTGCTTCATGGATGCTGTGGATCTGTCTGCATTCTGATGATCAGGGGCTGATTCACATAAAGCCTATGTTTCAATGTTGAACATGTTATGGATTTTTTTCTTTCTCAAATATTATTTGGAGGATTAATACTTCTGATAGACACTAAATTGATAGTATTGACTGGGAGAGAGATTGGAAGTCTCATCTGCTGTATAAATGAGCAGGTTCAAGAAATACCTGGAGAGAACAAATCAAAGACAGATATGTCTTCTGCCCAAAGTAGCACACTGGAAGCACAGGTCTTGTGGGAAAAGAGGCTAATTGTTAGTTCTCAGGAATGGAGAAGACCTATATTTGCTAGACCTGTCAGAACTTTAGGAAGAACAGATCTCTGTTACAGGATCTCTGTTCAGTTAAAGTCTCCCTTTTTACTAGTACACCATCTTCGGATGAGATTAAGGAATGCACTGCTCTGGATTTACCTGGCTGGACTCCTGGCTGGATTCCTGTCACAGATCCTAGAGGGAGGGATCAGTCATTTCCTCAGGCATATCTGTCAAGTCATGTCAGAGGAGCCCAGGACCCCATCCACCAGAACCCAAGGCTTGACATTAACAGTATGAGGCTTGTCACTAGGAAACCTGTGACCCAAAAGGAGTCAAAAGCACAAATGTCTTGAACTATGACATTTGATTTCTAACCACATGCTCCCTTTTATGTCACCTTGCTTGCAAAATTCCTCTCTTGATGGGAATATTTGTGGCACATTTTGCTCCTTTTCTAACCCAGTAAGTTGAAAACCATTAAAGGCAGAGTAAACAACAGGAAGTTTCATTTCTATTCAGCATTTGCATAGCAACTACTTTTTAGAAGCAGTTCTCCAGCAATCTCATTCAAGATCTAAACTCTACTGTGGGTACTGCCTTTTCATCAGAAAATCAGAGAAGGACCTGGGTTGGAAAAGACCCTTTAGATCATCACCTCTACTGGCAACACCCAGAACTGCGAAATCTACTACTAAAACATGTCCCTAATGCCATGGTTACACTTCCAGAGATGGTGATTCAACCAATTCCCTGGGCAGCCTCTTCCAGTGGCAATCCTTTAGGTGTGAAAATATTTCCTAATATCCAATTTAAACCTCTCCTGGTACAGCTTGGAGCCATTTCTTCTTGTCCTGTTGCTTGTAACCTGGGAGAAGAGACCTGGCTACACCCTCCTTTCAGGCAGTTGTAGAGAGTGAAAAGGTCAACCCTGAGCCTCCTTTTCTCCAGGCTAAACACCCCCAGCTCCTTCAGCTGCTCCTCACAGGACTTGTGCTCCAGACCCTTCTCCAGCTTTGTAGCTGTTTTCTGGACACGCTCCAGCACCTCAGTGTTGTTCTTGTAGTGAGGGGCTCAAAACTAGACACAGGACTTGAGGTGTGGCCTCACCAGTGCTGAGTGCAGTGGGACAATCACTGCCCCACTCCTGCTGGCCACACTATTGATGATCCAGGCCAGGGTGCCATTGACCTTCTTGGCCACCTGGGCACTGCTGGCTCATGTTCAACAACTGCAATCAGCACTCCCAGGTCCTTTTCTGCTGGGCAACTTTCCAGCCACTCTGTCCTCAGCCTATGGAGCTGCCTGGGGTTGTTGTGACGCAAATGCAGGACCTGGCACTTGGCCTTACTGACCCTCAGACAGTTGGCCTTGACCCACTGGTTCAGTCTGTCCAGACCCCTCTGTAGAACATTTCAGTAGATCAGCCTTCCTGCCCAGCTTGGGGGCAAACTCACTAAAGTGTGCATTTGATCCCCTAACCCAGATAATTGATATTGAGTAAGTCTGGACTCAATACTGAACCCTGGGATAAAACCCCTGTGATGGCCACCAGCTGGATTTAATTCCATTCCCCACAAGAAGAGTGTTTTGTCCCAAATTTAGCCAGCTGCTCAATTTGATGGATTTTTCAAAGCTGTCAATATAATCTATCTCTACTATGCAGATTTCCTTCCAGCCACAGCCACAGCAAGATCCTTCATGCATTAGCACTCCCATGGCACTGGTCAATGAAAACTGTCTGCAGAGAGATTGTTCCTTTTGTGCTCTCAGTTCCAACTCCCTAGGAGTTGCCTAGGAGAAACTGGTGGAGGGCAGGAGGAGAGCTGGGAACAACCTGAAACCTGATTCAGATATGCAGAGAGGGTGGGCAAGTGGGACAACCTGCCAGGTACGAAAGAATTGGTCATGTGTGGGTTGTGGGCATGTGGCTGTACACTCGCATATACACTCACCTGAGCCATATATTGCAGGGGGGCCTGGTGGTCCAGGTGGTCCAGGTGGGCCGGGAGGTCCAATTTTTCCATAACCTGGTAGGCCTGGTAAGCCAGGTAACCCTGGAGGTCCTCTGGGTCCAACAATTGAGTCCCCTTTTGGTCCCTGTCAGTGACGAAAAATATTTCTCTGAATGTATTGGTTTCACTGCTGCAGGGCCATCATCTCTGGTGGCAACATTTACCAGATGCCTGCCACCACATCACCATTTAGACATGAGTCTGTATCTAATTTTCTCCAAGGAGGCATGGGTATAATGGAAAATGAAAATTTTAACCACATATTGAAATAAAATGAAGGATTTAAATTTCAGAAAGCTTTCTGAAAATTCCGATACCTATCCCTGAGCAGCTGATACCTTCAAAACTCTCAACAGTGCTCTCAAAGCCCTGGATCTTTATTCTGCTCACGCTGAGACTGTTTTCTTTGATAGGCTCAGAGAATTTATGGAAAACTTTAATGAAAAGTGTGTCTTGCAGGATGTACATTTTGTGATGAGTGCTGTCTTCTCCCTCCTGAGATCAAATGTTAGCCCTTAACCTCTCCAGCTGCCAGACTTGCAAGAATAAAGAGCCTTCAACTCCCTTCATTTCCAGTTTAGCAGTGTGTCCTCAGCCTGACTGAGGGCTTGTGCTCCCTGTGCTCATGCCATCCTGCAGACACAGAATACACTGGAGCCTGGACAAGGAGAGCTCAGCTGTGCCATCCAGCTCCTTCTTGCAGTAGAACAGTTTCTAACCAGGGAGATGGTTTTCAGCAATGTGGAATAGAACCAGGGGGATTTTTGAGGGTGGTCTTGCTAACCTAACACTTCACCCTCAGCTGTGGCCCACTCAGTCATGGTTCTTGACACAGACGTGGCAATAGAGGAATGCAATGCACATATTTCTTGCCAGATCCCAGGGATAAACTAGTTTCCAAAGAATCGGCGCATTTTATTCCAAAGCAGCTGTGCTGGCAATTGCCAGAAGATAAAATTAAAAGGTAGACAGTAGACAGTGGCTGAATTTTATAGAAACGGTCCAGATGGCTAGACACTGGTCTTTTCAGTCAGGTTTTTGGATTACTAGGAAAACAGGATTAATTATTTAGATGGCAAATAATTTTCAAGTCAGCCTCTGACTAACTTTATATGGCCTATTTTGGTATTTATGCTGGTATAAGTAGTAGCATCACAAATTATATACATGATGCTTTGATTTGTAATACTGTTAATAACATGATCTACATACTGGTGTAGCTATATGAGACAGCTGAGCACAACATCAGTATTTCATAGCAAAGTAATTCTGTGCACAACAGTGAAGTGTCTGTGTTTATACTTAATGCAATTTTTTCCTATTCACCTAATGCTTAGCATGTCAGTTTTTATATAGTTCCTAGCAATCCTGATGTTTGTCTCCTTTTAGTGCCTTCTAAGTTAATTCTAAATGGGTAGTCACAAATATTCCCATTCTAAAACTTGCATGACTTACAATTAGTCCTGGTCTTCCAGGTGGTCCAGGAGGTCCTGTCAGAAAAAACCCTCCATTTGGTTCTCCTTTTTCTCCTTTTACACCAGTGACTCCATTGTCTCCTTTTTCACCCTTTGAGAAAATATATTTTAAAGTCTTGATCTCAAGTGAGACTAGAACACAATGCACTGAACTTTTAAATTTACATGAAATCTCTGAGTTTTGTAAAGGAAAGCACCTGTTTGAAATGTTGCTTTTAACATCACTTTCTTGTTCTGTGGTATGGGTTGAAAAAGAATGCTTTCTCTATTGAGGCCACAAGGCTCACTCGGCAAGGGCTAGGGGAGGTGGGGTTAGGTGGAGGCAGAGAAAATGCCTCTGTTGCTGTTTCCTGCTATTCTGCCCAGCAAAACCTTGTTCAGTGCTGTAGCTGGAGGCAAAGAGAGAGTTGGAGGAAGCATAAAAGCCTGGCTTTGTGCTTTCCTCCATCACCAAGGAAAAAGCAAAGCAAGATTGACATCGAATGGACAGAAAGTATGTGACAAAGTGAGTAGAGCAGGGTGGGGGTGTGTACCAGGATAACAGAGGACACCCCACACAAAATTGCAGACACTTGAAAGAGTATATTTTCTGTTCTGCACGGATGATTATCAGTTAGTTTGGGAAACAGTGCAATAGGTAAGAAGAATCATTTAAGTACTACATTATTATGTCACTGTGCAAGATAAGCCACAGCACTTATACATACTTCTTCAGATTTTTTTTCCGTTTGTCTGCTTTTTTTTTTTCCCTTCGATTTTATTTTTTTTAATCTACTTTCTTCATGATTCTGAGAAATAAACCTGTGGATAGAAGAAGCAAAGGGCAAAGCAAAAATGGCAGGTATCTTCAGACAGACAGAGGACATGGCCACGTATAGCTCCTCCTCTGACTTTTAGTCTTTGTAGATTCCCAGTAAACATGGCTCAAAGGTTTCTTTATTCCAGGCCATTTTGGGGAGTTGAAGAACTAGATGAAAAATGTGTTCTTGGCAGCTAAATCTGTAAAGCTACAGACATTACACTATAAAGTTAAAGAAACTCTATCAGCTTTGCCACATATATGGGACAATTGATGCTATAGGAATAACTTGGGCTTTGCTCAGCCAAGCAGAAACAAAATCCTAAAACCAGGCAGCACTAAGAGTTCTTCCAAGAGACTGTCAGCACAACACTTTTGGTAGCATCATTAAATGATAATTTGATTCAGATTTTTTTTCAGTTCTTCTACTGATAAAGAGTTTTATTCACCTAAAAACATTTAAAATAATATCACATTTTTATTAATTTTTGTCACCTGAAGCAGTCAAGAGAATAATGGAACAGAGAGAGACCAAACAAATCAAGGTATGGGTATACTTTGCTGTAAGAGCTTCCAGGAAAAGTAGTTTCCATAATTTGATTTTATTCAATGTGCTTAAAAGATAAATAACATGACATGGAAGTGATTTCCACTCCCCTTTCCCCCCTCCCAGTGTTCTAGAAGCCTTTTAGGTAATGGATGTCTGTTACCTGAGCTGGCATGGAAACAAAAGCATTCATTTAAGGCGGATATGTTAGGTAACAGTGAATTATGACTCACTTTAATACCACTGGGAAGGTAAAAAGCCTCAGTAATAAAGTTTCTTTCAAAAGTAATCTTTATAGACCTCTGAAAACTGCTATCTCTATACTTGTAATAAACTCGACTATGTATGTGGCGTTTAAGAAATGAATATAATTTGTGATTGCTGATGTCCTTATATTTGTATATTTCACTGTGTTGCATTGGTTTGTGCTTAATTTATAGTAAAGAACACTTTAAAAAAAACTTAACAGAACTCAAACACAAATGGGATATAATTACCTTTATGCTATTAATAAAGTGGCTGAAATATGATGGAGGCAGAGGTGGACCTGAAAAATGAAGAAAATACAATAAAATACAATAATTATCTGTAATTTTCCTTTTAAAAGCACTACTTTTGGTATTACTGGTTTAGGATTTTAAAGGAAAACTATTTACAATAATGGCATTAACCTTTATGCCAAACAGATATTTTTAGTTTGGTTTCCTAGCAAAGCAAGACTTATACAGCCTATCTTGTCTGTGCCCTATCTTATCTTCACTCTTTCACCTTAATAACTTCTGGATCTGATTGTGATTTTAGAAAAATTAGAAGGCTTAAATACAAAAAAATTTCAGTTTTCTAAAAACATAGCAGCTGGGAAGAGGAGTGATAGAGAAGCATCCAAGTTAACCCCTTTGATAGAAGCCAAGGTAAAAGAGAAGCTTTTCATATGTTTTGTTGGTAATTAGGTGATCCATCAGTAGATGTGTGATCTTTCCTGCAAAGACAGTACCAGAGCTGACAAGAGAAAGAGATAGTGTTACTGCTGTGCTGCCAATTGTATAATAACTTTTGCTTGACATTTTTCTGCAATGAAAACCATTATCAGATTCAATGGTTATACCACCCATGTTGTCTGCCAGTGATGGTCAGCCAACACTATCAAGCCAGCACAAAAGGTTCAAAAAGCCTTCAAATATTATCTGCTTGGTGTACATTTGGAAAAAAACCCCTATTTTGCAGCTTCCCATAACAGTTCAATGCATTTCCTTCAAACGTGTTTTGATGAATTTTTGAGATCTTTGGGCACAACCCTCTGCCAGCCACAGGGCTCATTTTCCAGTGTGCCACCTCAGATAAAATTAAATCAAGCAGAGATTGTGGGGCAGAAATATATTCTCATTATGGCACCTGTTTGGATTTTATTCCAACCTTACCAATTACAGCTTGCAGCAGTGATCTGCTTGATCCTTGTGAGGGGAAGGGAATGGACAGGTCGAATGAAATGGCAGGTGTCTTTCTCAGATGTTGCTTACAATTAATCTCTACACTGAGCACTATCTGAGGTCTTTCTAAGATGAGTCTAGGTCTCAATAAGGTACACGAAACCCATGTCTGTTGAGTTTGCTCTCACATTTTTTGTGTTGGTTTCATATTTTTGCATGTTATCAATTAATGGACCCTGTTTATAAGGCTGGAGAGGTGATATTTTGTGAGAAGCAAACAGTTCAAAAAGCTTTTCTGGTTCCTGGAACTCTGCAAATGTAGTGGAAAGAGTTCCAGCTACCTTTCCCTCAGAAAAGGTTTTTTGAAAAACTCTTGTACTTAATTATGCAATGACTAAGTTGTAAATTTTCCCTGTCTGTGGTTATGCAGACACCTGTGAGAACTAGAGAACTGCTTTGTATAAAAGAATATTTTAGCAACTACATCATTAAGCAAAAACTAAACAGGGATATTTTTTAAAGCAGCAACAGAATTGGTCTTAGTTAGCATGCTTCAACCTCAGGTTGAACAAAACATTGGAGCCAGTTGATTTATTGGATCAAAGGAATGAATCTGTTATTTTAGGAGAAAAGTGAATTTAGTTTTCAGTTTAACCAGAATTCTTGTGTTATTTTTACTGTCCTTTACTAGCTGCAGTTTTACAGCAAAATGATAAGCACAATACTCTCATAATCTTCTCCTTATGAAGCACCTGAAATAATCAGATTTAGGTAAGAAAATGCTTCTAATACATTAATTTGCATTCAATACAGAATCTGAAAAGGAGCAGACACGTTCATGGTGGATAAGTCAGCACAAAAGAGAACATTTCCTTATTTTCTTGGAAAAGGAAGTTTCTTGCGTCTTCTTTTGACAAGATGACTGGAAATCACTAACTACTTATTTTAAGGTATTGGATCAGGATAAAAATTAATGAGGACAAGACAGGAAAATTGATTTTATTACAACAAACAGATGTTGTCTTCCAAATAACCAAAATATCATCTTCAGTCAGCAGAATTATGTCTTTGGAACAAAGACAGAAATATCCATGTAGATATAGTGAGGAGTTAATATAGTTATTATATGGGGAGAATATAGTTATTATCAATGCATTAAAGGAAAATTACTATACATATGGTATAGCAACACTTATTTAATAATACTGCATTTTCTATTTCAAATTATTTCTGGCACGATCAAAGCCTTATCTTAGTATATGAGATTTAAAAATATGTACAGAAAATGAAGAGTTTCTAATTACAATCTTTTCAAACAGATGCTTGTTTCTGTAACTCTTTTTTAATTTGGAAGAATTAGCAATGTGTATCAACTTTTTGATACAGAAAGCAAATGTTTGGGTGAGGAATAATTCTTACGATGCTTCTACTGCTAGTTAATTGGTAATTTCAGTGCAGACAGACTCTTCATAATTTTCACAAATAAATCATGAAATAATAAAAAAATTGGTTGAAATTTCCACCTCCTGTTAGAAGCGAGACAGTCACCATCAACTGACTGCCTTGAACTCAGAATGCACAGGTGTATTACCCTGAAATGTGAAGCACTGGATTTTTGCACCATTGGCTCAGAAAGACTGACAACAGAATGATATTTCAGGAAGTGCCCATAATGTCCTTCTAAAATGTCAAAAAATCTCTTACCAGGCACTTACATTTTGATATCTATTCTTGTACTTAACAAAATACTAATGCTCACAAATGTGCAGTCTGTCTTTTCAGAAGACATTTTGGATAACATTCTGAGCTTTGCTGTTCTGTGTCAGTTCATCAAGGAACACTGGTGTAAATCTCTAGGCAGGTAAGGCTGCAGTATCCAAGTATCCAAGTATCTTGCTGAATTGCTTTTCAAGTTAAACATATATTCCTCCACAGGATGTCAATGACATATTAGATTTAGTATACCTGGTGGTCCTGGAGCACCTCTGTCTCCCTTTTCTCCTTTTAAGTGTGCTGAACTGTGCAGTCCCCAGGAATCTCTGTTTGCTTTAGCACCTGCCATAAAAGCATCACAAATTCATGAGAACTTGAAAACAGCAGAGACTGCAGCAGTGACAACCAAACCACTAAAAGTGGGAGCAGACTTTTCCATATATGTGGGGCACATGACTCCTGTCCCTTTATGCCAGTATCACTAATGATCCTTGAATGGCCTGACTCTCCTCTCTTATCAACCCCAATGTGTGCAAGACAATCTCTCTCATAAGTCAATCTTTTACTCCCCTTTCCTTATCCACCCAGCCTAAGACCCTCTGAATAAACCTGGTTCTATTTTTCCATTTGTGAATTTCACTGCAGCAGATACAGAAACAGTTCTTGAGTTATGACTGACTTCTACTATTTCCAGATTCCCTTCCCTTCCCTTCCCTTCCCTTCCCTTCCCTTCCCTTCCCTTCCCTTCCCTTCCCTTCCCTTCCCTTCCCTTCCCTTCCCTTCCCTTCCCTTCCCTTCCCTTCCCTTCCCTTCCCTTCCCTTCCCTTCCCTTCCCTTCCCTTCCCTTCCCTTCCCTTCCCTTCCCTTCCCTTCCCTTCCCTTCCCTTCCCTTCCCTTCCCTTCCCTTCCCTTCCCTTCCCTTCCCTTCCCTTCCCTTCCCTTCCCTTCCCTTCCCTTCCCTTCCCTTCCCTTCCCTTCCCTTCCCTTCCCTTCCCAGAACTTCCCAGAACTTCCCAGAACTTCCCAGAACTTCCCTTCCCTTCCCAGAACTTCCCTTCCCAGAACTTCCCAGAACTTCCCTTCCCTTCCCAGAACTTCCCTTCCCAGAACTTCCCAGAACTTCCCTTCCCTTCCCAGAACTTCCCAGAACTTCCCAGAACTTCCCTTCCCTTCCCAGAACTTCCCAGAACTTCCCTTCCCAGAACTTCCCTTCCCAGAACTTCCCTTCCCAGAACTTCCCTTCCCTTCCCAGAACTTCCCTTCCCAGAACTTCCCTTCCCTTCCCTTCCCAGAACTTCCCAGAACTTCCCTTCCCAGAACTTCCCAGAACTTCCCAGAACTTCCCTTCCCAGAACTTCCCTTCCCAGAACTTCCCTTCCCAGAACTTCCCTTCCCTTCCCAGAACTTCCCTTCCCAGAACTTCCCTTCCCTTCCCTTCCCAGAACTTCCCAGAACTTCCCTTCCCAGAACTTCCCAGAACTTCCCTTCCCTTCCCAGAACTTCCCTTCCCTTCCCAGAACTTCCCAGAACTTCCTTTCCCTTCCCAGAACTTCCCTTCCCTTCCCGGAACTTCCCAGAACTTCCCAGAACTTCCCTTCCCTTCCCAGAACTTCCCAGAACTTCCCTTCCCAGAACTTCCCTTCCCAGAACTTCCCTTCCCAGAACTTCCCTTCCCAGAACTTCCCTTCCCTTCCCAGAACTTCCCAGAACTTCCCTTCCCAGAACTTCCCAGAACTTCCCTTCCCTTCCCAGAACTTCCCTTCCCTTCCCAGAACTTCCCAGAACTTCCTTTCCCTTCCCAGAACTTCCCTTCCCTTCCTGGTACTTCCTGGAACTTCCTGGAACTTCCTGGAACTTCCTGGAATTTCCCTTCCAGGAACTTCCCTTCCCGGAACTTCCTGGAACTTCCCGGAACTTTCCTTCCCAGAACTTCCCTTCCTGGAACTTCCCTTCTCTTCCTGCACCTTCCAGCACCTTCCTGCACTTTCCCTTCCCGCAGCTTCCCGCACCTTCTTTTCCCGTACCTTCCTTTCCCGCACCTTCCCTTCCTACACTTTCCTCCACCTTCCTGGAATTTCCCTTCTCTTCCTGCACTTTTCAAGAACTTTCCCTCCCTTACTGGAACTTCCCTCCAGTTACATAATAGCCAAGAAAAGCAAAAAGCTCTGAAGTTTGAAAAACCCAACCAAAAAAAGAGAACTTATTTAAACCAAGGTACAAGAAAAGATTTTCCCACCATGGTCTTTAAGAACTTCTTGATTTCCAGGATAGGGAGCGTTCACCTTTAGACAAAGAAATCAACTACAAATTATCCATACATACTAAGCAATGGAAATGCATTACTTAGTGTGACTGAAAAGCCTGGCAAGTTTGCATGCTAGTAAATATTATAACACTCTGGGATTATCTCCAGTTTGACGGGATCTGAGTATTAGCTGATCAAGTTTTCATGAGGATTATGCTCTCTTTGACATGCATCATGCTTTCAGCAAAAGGGTAACAGCATGCATTTTGGAGGCACCAGCAAATCCTACTCTCAATTGTGTCAGTGAAGCATCAGAAGACTCATTCTCCAAGAACAATTCTGAATTTACAACACTGTGTTTGGAAGCAGGATTTGATTTTTGACTGTGAGATAAAGCTTGTGTTTAGAATTCATTTCATCAGACCAGGGCTATGTTATATCTGATGCTAACCTGTGCTCCAGATGCACTGAGAACACAGTGGGTAGACAGAAGCTCTTGTAGTCTATCCTCTTCTGACACCAGCTACCTGTAACAGTGGGCATGCTGCCTACCTCTGTGCCTGTCTTCAAAATAGGGATAATGCAGGAACTGAAATGTGGTACAGTGCCTGGAAATCTTGGCAATTTCTAGTACTATTTATAGGAAACTAAGCAAGTATATGAAAAAATGGAAGTTGCTGCATCTGGGTAATCCTGTAGTATTAGCCTGTAGAAGTCTTACTCACATGGATAACTCCATTAACTTCAGAAGTTCAGTCCCCATGAGGAAAACTGGTGGGGTTCAGTCTGTAGTTCTTTATCAACACCCATTTATGTCGGTATGAACAGCAGACTTCTTATCTATAAACTTGGATATGTTTAGGAGATTAGTCACAAATGTAGCACAAATCTATCTAGCAGACTCAGATGCATGAAGATGTATTTAAAAGCACATGTTTCTATTACTTGTGCATGTGAAAGTTAGTGCTATGTTTCACTGATTGTAACCTTCCCGAAAAGTGGCTATTATTATCTGAAATTCAGAGAAAATAGGCTTTTTTGTTTGAATCATTCCACAGCAAATCAGAGGAGAATTGAGGCTGGTAAGCATCTCTGGAGGTTGTCTAGCCCAAAGGAGGATCAACTACAGCAGGTTGTTCAGGGCCTCGTCCAGTCAGGTTTCAGACGTGAGGCTGACAAATACATATGTGATTATGGACATACATCATGAACATACAAAAATGTTATACAATGGGAGTGAGAAGATTTAAGGGAGAAATTTCAGAGGTTAAAAAAATTATGTGTGAAGGTGGTAGGCCAAAACTGTAGAAATGGCAAATTACCATAGAGTAATGACTATCATTAATTCCCAAAAAGGTTATGAGCTGGGATACAACTTTCTTCAGCAGTAAGGTTAGGGTGATGATGAGTACCAATATATCTAGCATAGAGGAAGTCAAGAGCTGTTTCTCTTAAATAAATGAAAAAGAACTGGAATGTAAATTGGAGGAGAGGGCACAGTATTATTCAGAGCTATACTGTATAACAGAAAAGTAGAACCACCCTACTGAACCCTACACTATTCAGGGGTGGACTGTGGCTCCTAAAGACAGAATCCTCTCCAAGTACATACCCCACAGCTTAACAGTAGGATATTGCCCTAGGGAAATACTTCCAGGACTGAACTATGTTCACCATTCATTCTAGGATGCAATTTCATTAAACAAAAAATTGCACTAGGGCATTCTGAAAATATGAAATCCATCTCCTTTCTTTTCATACTATGTGTGAAACTGCAGGTACTTTGAAGGTAATGAAGGCTTTGTCATACTCTTTGAAAAGGAGGGGCAGATCTTCATCTGCTGCCATTCTATGTGAACAGATTGCATTTGAGGGCCAAATAAAGAACATGATTTTTTCTGATGCATCTTTCATGCCACAATGAAATACATAACAAATCTTATTTTGGACAGGCAAATAAAAAACAACTAAAGACATAACAATATGGGGACTGTATTTATACATACATCTAAAAAAATACTTGTACCTGTATGCATACACATTCAGGTCCTCAAAGCAACTCCTAAACTATGGAAACACAAGCTTTGAAAGGCATTGAAAAACAAGTTAGAAAAAACAAGTAATCAATGTGCTTTAAGCAAAAGAATCTAGGGTTTCTAGTTCTGTTATATATTTTTTACATGGCTAAGTTTTCGTACATGGCTAAACACTTGAAAATCTGTTATCCCCAAGAACAAGTAAAACACATCCCTGGCGCAAAGCAGAAGGCAGAGGGAGAAAAGCTGCAAGGTTATGGTGTTTAGGTGTACAGCTGCTTTGGTTACGTTCTGTCATGGCCATGCATCCTGCTAAGAGCAGATTCTGCATGTGTGACTTACTGGCATTTTGCAATGAGGCCTGGGAGGGACTGGGAAAACTGTCTGTTGAAAACAGGAGGGAAATTACTTTAATGAGCATGGGTATGATACAGCATGTCATGCACCATATAGATCTAACAGCCAAGATGAGGCTAAGCCTGGAAACAAAACCACCATCTCTCTTGAAGAAAGCCCAGCTGGTGCTAGGTCTGTCATCATGTCCCTCTCTGTGGAGCCATGGGAGCAAAACTCTTCCATGACAGTGACTTTAGCTAAGAGATCTCTTTTCTCTGCACACAAGCAAGGTCACCCACAGTGAACTGTGTTGACTGGAAGCAGTTTTGATGTTTTCTTTTGCAAACTGCTTCTAGAGCAACACATTTCTGCTACAAACTGATCCCCAGTTGTACTTACTCCTTTGATATAAAGTATACGTCCTGGAGGTCCAGGGGGCCCTGGAGGCCCAGGGAGGCCGGGAAGGCCCTGGTAAAAGAAAGTGAAAGAAGGAAGATATTAGACAGAAAATAAACCCCAACTGCAAACTGGAACACCTAAAGCACTGTATATTGAAACTGAATTCAAGACAGTGTATCTCTCATCCAGGGAAAATTAGGTCTACTTCTAGAAGTCGGAAGTGTCCTAGTGGGAGTTCTGATGTTGGTGTTATGTAGGAGTCGAATGTTAGGTCTTTGAAGTCAGTGTACTCGTAGGATCAGTATCATTTCCACACTGATCTAGATCTCTCAGTACTACTAAGATGGATAAATTTTCAAATGCCAGTCAGATATGTACATGCTAATTAGCAACCCTGAGGACCCCTGCTAGACTGGAGGCATCACTGCCTTTTACAAAAAATGTATGTCAGCTCTTTACTGTGTCATTGGAAAACTTGGCACAGAGCTGTGTTCACCTTTCAGTCCACATCAATGCAACTTTCTCTATGGTGACATATGTCATCTCATCAATAATTAGAGATCCATTAGATTTTATCTTCCCTGAGCACTGTAGGAAGAACTAGAACATGTAGCCTCTTTTGTTTGCTTGTTTGCTTTAACCTGTCTGCCTGATGTACTTCATCTACTTATACTTATTACAATAATTTTTATGTGGTTAAGACAGACAGTCCAGAAAATGGACTGTTAATATTTTTTGAAGATACGGAGGAAAGGAAAATCTACACTCATATTTTCTGTCAGTGGGTAGTAATTTTTCTGTCATTTCCTCCAATTAAAATTTGTCTAATTTGGCTGTTTTCACTGGCCAGGAACTATATTTCTATTTATACCTTCTACTAGATGTGTAAGCCACATCCAATACCTGATCTTTTTTTACTGTGGAGATACTTAAATACTTACCAATTCTGCAAAGATACTTATCAATTCTCAGTCTCCCTGCTACTCAAATGAAGCAATATCAGCCTACTTATATTTATTTTCTAGCTAGACAAGACACTTGTGACTTGCGGTTCGTGTGCCATATTTTTTTCCTTTTGAATGAAGTAGAACCAGATGCTTCCTACAACAGAATCCATTTACAAAATTGCTCTGCTGAAATGCAGTGATACTGACTTTACGCTAACGCAGTAACAAACCCTTGTATTTTTTTCAACATTATCTCTGATGCAGACAAAATAGCCTTAGCTGCTGTTGTGGCATGGGTACTAATTTTCCTAGCACAAATTGTCCCATGACATCAGAAAAATCACAAAAATTACTCTGCTATTGTGAAGCTCATTGTTTGTGCTCAGCAGTGCTAGTTGTTGTGTGGTCCAGTCTCAATATTTGTCATGAGACAACCTGTCTGAAATCTTTTTGTGAGAACAGACTTGCAGCAACAGGAGCTTGGTTCATCACTCGTTATTCCACAATTACAGGTTGTAGGTGAGCATGGATATGCTGTCATCTGTGCAGAGTCCTTGTTTTGGATACATGTAACTTTAGGAGGTAGCAGGTACTAGTGAGTATCTCCTTGTTAGTAAAGTAGATACCACTTCCCTGTGACATGCTCAAGTGCTGTTTGTACCTGGGCTAGAAAGCTCAGAGCCTGTGGGAGTGTCTTCACATCATGAGAGGTCACACTGGTGACCTGGACCAGGAAGTCCTTGATATATAAAAGAACTGGAATTCCAAATTCTTTGCTATTTGAAGTTACTATAATAGCAGTGAATGACACACATAAATGTTACACCTGGGAGATGACACAACTATGTGTATCTGAAGAGCTGTCCGAAAGGACCCAGAAGCTGACTTTTCAATGACTGCTGCTAGATAGGAAAAGTAGCAGAAACACAATTATCTCTAGAACATTTCAGAATCTTAGTCCCATTATCATTTGAAAGGAATCAGTATAAATCAGCCTTCAGATTTTTACAGATTTTATTTTTCAACCTATTGAAACACAAAAAACTTACATTAAATGCTTCACCTCGATCACCTTTCACACCCCTCAGTCCATTCAGTCCTGGACGGCCCTGAAATAAGTAGAAATAATTTAGTATGTGTCAGAAGCAAGTTTTTCTATCTTTATCCAACTTTAGAGCATAATACATACTGGGCGTCCTGGGAAACCAAGTTCTCCTTTGGGTCCAGTAGGTCCTATTGGTCCCTGAACAAAAAGAAAAATGTGATTATGGCCCATTTTATTGACCTATATTTGATTTTTTAGAATAAGAGACATAGTTTTATGTCTACATTAAAAATCAGTCTGTGATTGCCTGTAGAGACTGCACACAACATTCTCTCTGCTTGTTCTACTGAGTGATCTCAGAAGCTGAGGACTCCATGTAACAGTCAGCTCTGGTTTGGAAAAGACCACCTATCTGAAATGAAATCTGAATTCCCAGCCTCTTGTAGGGTGTGCAACTCAAAACTAACTCACATTTGTTGAAGAAAAACTAAATGCATCAGTTAGGAAAAGAACAGGAAGTTAGAGATGTATGCTTTGTTCATCTTATTCCCCCCCCCCCCCTTTTTTTTTTCTAATTATTTTTGAATCAGGCTCTGTGAAGAAATGTCTATGGATTGGCCTAAGAATTCATGCAGTGCTAGGCTTCTACTTGCCTCTCGCCAGCCTGGGTTTGTGAATTCAAGGGCTGATAGTTGAAACAGAACCGTTCCTTCTGTATACAAGTTTGACTGACTCACCAGGCTCCACAAAGTAATATAAGCCACTGCAAAAGGAGAGGACAAGCAGGCTGCTTGGGAAAGGTGGTCCAGGACTATGGATGACTATGATGGGGCATTTGCAAGCATGCAGTTTCTAGGCAGCCTGGAAGTAATGAACAAAAAGCAGCAAATCCGAGGATCTTCAAAGTTTCAACTGCTGTCAGCTTCCTGAAACTCAGCAAAACCACAAGGGTCTAGACAACCTCTTTACATATGTGTCAGCCTTTCTGGTTTCACTTCCTTTTTTAGTCTGCTGATATGCTGAGATGCTCTTTCTTGCATTGCTTGTTAGATAATCTGTCTGTAGATCTCACATGGACACCACTTACATGTTACAGTGGGTGTGTTTAATCATTCACATTTTACTTCAGTGAAAAGTGATATGTATATTAATGAAAAATATTTCTGATGAAGAAGATAATTTCTTTAGCTGGAATTCATGGATTAATTGTTGTAATTTTTATCCTGCTGAAACTGAAGACTGAATTAGATCTGAAATTCATAAGCAGTCACCATATGAACATATTCATTTATAACGTCACCACTGTAATCAGAATTTAAAGCTCACTAATGTCAGCTGAAACTGCTTGAAGGTGGTAAGACTTTTATTAATCATCTATTTTACTTCCTGTTTGAAGGTAATTTCTGCCCATGTGATCAAAGTTAATGCCTGTGTCTCAATCAGGCAAGAGATTGCTGATGAACTGGCAGATGTGCATTTCAATATTGTGCCCCAAGATTTCAAAATTCAACCCACCTTTCCATGATACCATATCCTATAATGAGGTTTGAAAAAAAAAATTCAAAATGCTACGAAGCGTTTTCTTATTTCACTCTCTGGTACCTGACCCTTTAAAGATTATGTAAATCTGAACTTAAATCAGCAGCGAGGATGATTAGAAACAGACTTCTTTTTTATTTTAAATAAAGAGCAGTGTCTGATCCCATGCTTTAACTGGGATTTCAAATAAACATGACAATGTGAGTGTTGACTAAGCTGGGGCCAACTTTACCATTTTTTCTAAGTGCCAGCCCAGTCTGCCAGATGTTAGCAATTCCCTGAGACAGAAGCCAGCAGTCACAGCTAGAAGTGAAAGAAGGAAGCGTGGAGGCCACAGGAGTCTGCTTATCACAACAGGAAATTTCATTTACAGCAGCACAGTAGATTTGGGCAGACTGACACTGAGCTTCTTTATTAAGTGCCCTCCTTCAGTGATATGCAGCCATTTGCTTCACTGAGAGGGATGTAAAAGTTCTCTTCTCTCCTGTGGCAGGAGCTTGGATTCAGTCTGCCTCTTCTGTTTTTGCTAACAATTGTACTGACCTCCTGACTATCCCTCATTCTCATCTGCCAAACTGCTACATCTCTGTAGCTCCTTGTGCTCCTACCTCCTGTGATCCTATCTTCTGCCCAGCTGAAGCCTCAAAAAGGAGTGCAGCAGTGACTAGGGATTTGATTTTAAATTCTGGAAATTTGTGTATGAGTCTAAGAGCAGGGAGGAACAATCAGAGTGCCCCGCTAGCTCAAAGTTGTTCTTGGGCCAGAGACTCACTTGGAGCAAAGTTGAACAGAACTATTGCACCAAAACCTTTGATGAGTGATGTGTCAGAGTCTCTGGCCCAGCACTTGACGTCTGTAAACTTTTGCTGCACAGGACTCACACTAACTACAAATGGATTTTTTCCTATGGGACAACAGCAAATTGTATCACCCCCATTAGCAGCGATGATCAAATGAGAGTTCTGTGCTAAGAAGAGAAGTCAAGGCAAAGCCTTGAGACAAGCTCCACTTTCCTGAAGTGTGACCATTCCCACCCGTGCTGGAAAGAACTTCCTTGTCTGCATGCTGAACTGTATGAAGCATCTTGTGACAGTACAAAAAGAGATGTAAAACACAGAGTTTGGAGATGAGAGGAAAAGGACATGTCTGCAGGATGCAGGTTGCACAGCAAGTAGCAGTGAACACAAGCCAGAACATGAGAAAATCCAAATAAATATAAGGAATTTTTTTTTATTCCAAAGTTTGTCAAATGTCTGGAATGTGCTGCTCAGAGAGGTTGTGGAATTTCTATCCTAAGAGTTGTTGAAAACTTCACTTGACAAGTTCCTGGGTTAAAGAGACCTGCTCCAGCCAGTGATGGGCATGAGTTCATCTCTGAAGTTCACTTTCATTCAAAGTTATTCTGTGTCAAGTTGGAAGGGTAGATCATCTTGCAGTCATACAAGGAGGAAGAGAGGAATATCCTTTCTTGTAAGTTAGGATAGCCTCTTCAGGGTATTTTGATACACAGTAATTAAGAAAGCAGTTACTCAGCACACCGAGTTAGCCCCTTTTGAAGACTACAGAAACTGATGTAAAAATCTCCCACGCACCTTGATGTGCAGAAATGTCAACACCTACTATCACTCACTAAGGCACAACAGTGACCAGGGTACATCAAAAGCAGAAGCATAGAAACCTCCTTGACATCCTTGATTTTTGGAATACTAGACTAGAAGAAATTGGCACCCTAATACTGCTGAGTCTGGGCAACTGTTCTTATTTTATAACTAATTTCTTGTGCTTTCTTACAATCTTCTGTGTCCAGTCAAAAGTTAGACCAAATTAGACCAAACACTTGACAGAAGGCCTCTAAATCCTGATTTTGGTACATGTTCTTAATCTTCTGACTAGTGTGCAGCTTTCTCAGAATCCAACACAGTTGCAATTTATTGGCATTGACAGAAATTGAGCTGATGAAGTTAGTTGTTTTAATGTAAATCATATAAACAGAGAATAATTTAGGTGGAAAGAGAGAGACCATCTTGCACAACCTCTTGTTTACATGACAAACTTATAAATTAAGCTTGTAGGTTAGGCCATACCACTCAACAACTTGTTCCAGAATCCATCATCAATCTGGGCAGCTATTTCTGTGTTTAATCACTTTTAACATGAATTTTTGTCTTTATATCTAAGTGAAATTTCCCTTGCTGGAACTTGTGATTTTTGTTACTTATCTTTTTCCTGTGCATCTCTGAGAATGAGCTGACTTGTTTTATGATTCCTTTTCAGGCTGCAGCAGGGAGCAATTAAAGCTCCTCTCAGTCATAAATTATCTTCAGGGCTAAACAAACTCAGTTCACTCAGAGTCATAAGTCATGTAAGCTTCCTAGCTCTGACGATATTTCACTGTTGGTTTAGATAGTTACAGATACATTTGTTCTACCAGAATTTAAACTCTGCATCAAATCAGCAGTTCACAGCACCACATATGTAACAAACACATTCTTTTCTGAAGGACACTGATCACCCTGAAGTATGAATACTCCTTATCATCCCTACTCAGAAGGAATGAAAAGCTAAACTAAATTACCTTTATATTTACTAATATCTGTAGGGCCAAAGCAAAATAAAATAAAAAAACCCCATTCATCTTTGAATCATCTTACCATTGGTCCCACTGGTCCCACCACTCCAGCTTCACCCTGTTGACAACCAACACAGAAAGAGCAATGACAAGGAGAATTCCTGCAATGTCTAGCAGAGGTGGCTGGTAACATAGCCACTAAATAATTCTGAAGGAACACAACACAGTATTAGCTCACCTTCTCTCCTTTTCTTCCTAATAACTCAGTTAAAGATCCATCAGCAGAAATGATAGCTCCTGGTTCTCCCTTTTCACCCTGCAATTATCAGAATAATTACTGTTTACAAAGCAGCTCCCAGTGAATCAGAAGAAGTCAAAGCAGCATTACTTTTGTTTGAAGCATGACAGATTAGTCATGCCGTGATATCAAACATAAAGTCATATCAGTATGAGTTGGGGGAATCTTGATTCTGGGGAAGAAAAGAGATGATTTTTCTCAAAACATAGTAAAGTACACTAAAAATATCTTCCTGAGATGAATAAGCTCTTATTTAAAAAAAAAAAAAGACTTACATTGCTCTATTGTAACTATGTGAAACGTGCTATGTTAATAAAAGGCATCTGCCAAAGGCAGACAGGTTATTGGTGTCTTCTTATGTACCATCAGCTTGATAGTCAGCAAACCCTGTTGGAAATGCACCATCTTGATAGAGCAGTAAATGTTCAGATTTTACTATCAGCAAAGCATGAGTCATTCTCTCTATGTGCCTGACATGATTCAACCTCATTAACTTTAACAAAGGCCAAGTCCCAGCATTCAAACTGTGACCCTCTGCATTACTATTCCACCACCATGGACTACCACTTCTCAGTGCTAAGCACATGGTTCCCACTCTGGATCTTTCAGCTGTAACTTTTCACTTCCTACCTCAGGCAGCTTGCTACAACATCTTTCCCAAGATCTCATGGAAGAAATCTGGCTTGAAGCTAGCAATTGAATTGCTGACTAAAATGACAGTCCATGTTATAGACCTTTCATTGAGCTCTAAGTGCTGTAACTCAGTTCTTCTCACAGGTTCTTAAACCACTGTGAGTCTTTTAAGTCTCCTTGAAGATATTTTGGATACTTTGAAGTCTCCCTAAGGCTTGATTGGCTTCACTGACTTTATCTTCTGTAAGAATTTATGGACCTGAGGTTGAATTTCATGATGCTTTAAGTAAAATGCTTCTAGGTGTCTGTACAGCTTCACTGTGGTTCCCAAACTTCATCACTCTTGAGCATAGCCTGGTGTTCACAGCTCAGAAACACCATTGGATACATCACTATGTTTTTGGTGGGTCCAAAATTAAATGCTTTCAGAGCTTTGAGTTCTTGTCAGTGTGGACACTAGAAGCAAAAAAAGCACCAATCAAAAAACATAGGTAAAAACTTCCACAGCCTAAACCAAAAACTGACTAACTGGTTTTAAAGTTGAGCTTGATCATTTAATGCACTCTGTCAAAGAACAGGAAGCCTTATGATAAACAGGGACTGGTATTTGTGGCCTGTGAAGTTTCCTTCTGAGCAATGACAATTGTGTTCATCTGCTACCCCATTTAAACAATAATTGACCATTTCCAAGTCTTCCTATTACTTGTAAGAAAGTGAGCTCAGCTACTTAGAAGGAATAAGCAGAAAGGTTTTTGTTTTTCTTGTTTGGTATCCCCAAGATATTAGATGTTCCTCTCCCCTGCTTCCTGAAGGTAGATAAGAAGGGGAAAAAACTGGAAGAGATGCAGTATTTACAAAAGAGCAGAGTCAGTCTCTTTAGCAACCTCTCAACAGTGCTATAAAATGGACACTTTTTGTGAAGAAACCAGAGTAAGAATCCTAAAAGAGCTCCTCAAGTCTTATACTTTCTTTGGGAATTGAAAATTGTAGTCTTCAATCTGTAGGCAAAGACCTCTCTGGGATAGGAGGAGGAAAAGATAGATTTTTTTTAATAATTTGGGCTTTTAGATAGGATCTCAGGGTGTCAGCACAGCAATCAGCGGGCAAGAAGAGCTTACTTCATGTTTAAAGTTTAAAGAGACTTAACCTGATAAGTGCATACCATATTGATGAGTTTCAACACTGGGACAGGAAGATTAGCGCTTGGTGGGATTATATCAAGGGATGTCATTTAGCATTTTCACATTCCACCTAGTACATTTT
Source organism: Prinia subflava (assembly GCF_021018805.1). NCBI lineage: Eukaryota > Metazoa > Chordata > Aves > Passeriformes > Cisticolidae > Prinia > Prinia subflava. The sequence goes on from NC_086247.1 coordinate 95,565,298, forward strand.
TCACATGAACTTACTAAATACACAATTTGTACCAAAATTAGAATCATTAAACTTCAAATGTCACTAAGTACTTTTCATCTAACACATTTCTCAGCATATACTTTCCCCTATGCATTTTTTCATACCTGTTGTCCTTTAGGTCCTTGTGATCCTGGCAAACCAGTGTCACCCTTTGGACCCCGAGGGCCCTAGGCGAAAACAAATACATCAATCCATAGTGATATTTGTGAAGAATATAGAGCTAGGCCATTTACTAAATGTAAATTTAAATTACTGGCAAACTTCAAATTAAATGAGTCTGGTTGTAATCTAACAAATCTTACAAGACTAAATTGCTCTCTGAATCAAGTTATTCCCTAAATCAGACATCACATAAGGAAAATATTTCAGAAAGACCAAAATGAAAAATCCCTCATGTTTATCACAGTGTTGGTGACATACACATTCACAAAGAGAAATATGCAAACATTAATAAAAATGGAAATTCAACCTAAAATCCTCTATTTCTTCTGTAGTCCATCCTCTCTCTCTCTCCATGATTATTCAGCTAGACTGATTTTCAACAGAATTTCTCAAGGTATATTTTTAACAGTAAGTTAAAATAAAAACATTAGAGTAGATGAAATAGGATTTATTTGAAAACAAGATTATTTCTTTATCTGTTTTGTGGGGCAAGTACTCCCCTCAGATCAAATGGTACTTTACAATCTTCCAAGAGAATTCAGAAGCATTTTTTTTTTACACACCAAGATCTAAGCTCAGGTCTACCTAATTTCTGCATTAGTTAAGAGATAAATAAAAGACATGAGGTCAGAACAAGAATATTATCTTCATGTCTGTAGAAATTCTATATAGGAGAAGAGACTAAGAATTCATTATATCACTTTCTGAGTGTTATGATCTCTTTTTCAAATGAGATGTATTTTAAAGGATTTTTTTTCTCCTTCTTTGGTTTTCTATGTAGTCCACAATACCCAGGACTTAGCAAGCAACCTTCTGTAGAATTTTGGGCAATTTGCCAGCATTTTGTTAACATCTTTTGTCAGCTTTCCCAGTTTTCTCCTTAATTGTTCTCAGGCAATGGACAAAAGATCCTGAGACCATATGCATGCTCTGAACTGTAGAACAACCACAACAAGGGAAAGTAATTCCATCACATTACACAGAATATGAATACAATAATTAGAACAATATTAGTTGAAGTCATAAGTCAAATAGTCACAGAATCACAGAATATTCTGGTTTAGAAGAGACCTACAAGGATCATCAAAGCCCAACTCTTGGCTGTGCCCAGGACACCCCATGAGTCACACCATGTGCCTGAGAGCATTGTCCAAACACTCCTTGAACTCTGCCAGGCTTGGTGCTGTGAGCACTTCATTAGTCAGCCTGTGCCGGTGCCCAACAAACCCATGGGTGAAGAACCTTTTCCTAATATCCAACCTAAACCTCCCCTTACACAACTTCAGGCCATTCCCTCAGGTACTGTCACTGGTCATCAGAGAGTAGAAATCAGTGCCTGCCCCTCCTCTTCCCTTCACAAGGAAGTTGTAGACTCTGATGGAGTCTCCCCACAGTCTCCTCTTCTCCAGGGTGAACAGACCAAGCGACCTCAGCTGCTCCTCACACAGCTTCCCTTCATGGCCCTTCATCATCTTCACAGCCCTCCTTTGGACACTTTCTAGCAGTTTAATGTCTTTCTTATACTGTAGCACCCAAAACTGCCCCCAGGACTTGAGCTGAGGATGCCTCATTATAGAGCAGAGCGGGACAACCCCGTCCCTTGCCCAGCTGGTGATGCTGTGCCTGATGTACCCAGGACATGGGTGGCCCTCCTAGCTGCCAGGACACTGCTGACTCAGATTCAGCTTGCCACCAACCAGGACCTCCAGGTGTCTTTCCCTGGCATTGCTCTCCAGCGTCTCATTCCCTGGTCTACATGCACAACCAGGGTGACTCCATCCCAGGTGAAGAATCTGGCACTTTCCCTTGTTGAATGTCATAAGCTGGTATTCAGCCCTCTGATTTATGTAGGTATCTCTGGAGGCTCTTTCTGCCTTGGAGGGACTTAACAGCTCCTCCCAATTTTTTAAACCTGCAAACGTGGTATCCCTCCAAGTCCTATGTCTAAGTCGTTAATGAAGACATTTATACATGTTTATATGGCAGTCTGAGTGCAATAGGTAGGTAGAATAGCAAAAGGCACCTTTTGATACTCTGGTTGTGAAATGCTTACATGGTAGCCCTGGTATATTATTATAAAAAATCATAAATATTTCCTAAAGGATAAAATAAAATGAGTATATCTTACAGGGCTTTCCTGTATTCTGTAGTAGTGACAAAAAAGCCTGAGGAATAACACAGTTACATATACATATGCAGGTAACTTTTAGAAGTCAATTTGTTCCATTTGTTTCTCCTATATGGCATAGATCTTTCCTTAGGTAGTAATTTTCTGTGAACTACATCCCGATTTAAGCTACAGAACTGACACTGAGATGAGCATATCAGAATATACTTTGTTTCCGATAGAATAAATTTCTAACTTGGTTGGTAACTTCCTAAGACCTGCAGAGTCCTATATGAAAATTTATTAGACTTCATGCAAATGGTGTACAATATACATTCTAATAAATAGTAAACTATGTTGAAAAGTACTTAAAAATCCTAGGAAATACTTTTAAATCCCCGGCAATTAATACTTACCGGAAATCCTGGTAGACCTGGCTTGCCATCTGGCCCCTGCAAAATTAAAAAACTCACACCTTTACGAAACACATATTACAGACTCCCAAACCAGAGTATCTATTTTTCACATATTCTGTGATTTATGAATATCAACTCATCTGTTACTGAATTAAGAACTTCATTCAGTTGATGGTAAAGGTGTGAACCTCCACAACGACCTATGCTTCTAATTTAGCATTTACTTTCAAAAACTGGCTAGACAGAGATCCAGAAAATAATGAAAAAGGATGACATTTTCTACATATGAAAGGCATGCAACCATTATTCAGTCTCCTCTGAATCTTTTCCAGATACCAGCACAGAGACCACAGTAGCCGCCCACCTTTCCCATTTTGGTCCTGGAAGTCTTTGGATAGAAATCAGAGTGTGTAGTAGGCTGTGAATAGAATCACAGATTGGGACACATTTATTATTGTACTGGACACATTTAAGATTGCCCTGGTCTGGTAACTGCAGAGAGACACTTTAATTCTGGTTCAGATCAGCAGGATGTCTATTTCCCCACCCACTATGAGACTGCACCTTTCTCCTGACTAGTTAGAGCTTTCACACTGAGGTTAAAATCTTTCTCACTGCAACTGCTCTTCAAGCTACAGGACCTATTCTTTTTTGTGGGAATGTGACTCTGACAAAGCTTTGAATTATCTGTGGCAAGTACCTCATACTTGCCATACTATCCTGGCATCCTATTATGTCCAAAGATTAGGGGAACAAGGTCTTTGATAAATACATGAAAACTGTTCTACCATAAGCATGGCTGGATGCAGGCACAAGAACATGAAGTTGTCCTATGGTGCAAGAAGTGGGAAAGAGTCATGCTAGACTAGCAGAAAAAGGTTACAAGCTGCTGCCTGAGCTAATGCCCTTCTTCCCAGTTCAATGACAGATTCAGTAAATATTTGTTTTGGGACAGCTGTAATAATAAGATACAAAGTTTTTGCAAACTTAAACTATTTAGAGTGAAATTCTGCTATTGGCTATGAACATTCTGACTTTCCTTGTTTCATCAGGGATTGAATGTGGGGGAGATCACTGTGCTCACCAACAAGAAAACAGAAGAATGAAATACACAAACAAGAATTCACAAATGAAACTAGCTGTAAAATAGGTTGCATAATTTGTTGCGGTATAGATTTTGCAAACTGCAACATGTTGTACACTTTTGGGAAAGTTTGAATAGACTCCACAGCTTGGAAAAGGTAGATTTCTCTTTGGATCCAGTCCTAGGAACTTCAAATTATTACCAAGAAGCATTTAGGATTTCAAGTATTTGGCTGAACTATTTTGCAGCTAGAAGAGAACCTGAACTTGTGTGAGACTAAACTCATACACTGCCTAGCATTTCTAGTTGAAATCTCAAGCAGAACTGAGCAAAATACTTTTTATCCCAATGCTTTGACTTGAAGGACAAGAAGGAAAAAAATGGAAGGAATGTAGATCTTGGTATCTATTTTTGCAATTATTCTACATTTCTACAATTCTCAGCATATAGTTCAAAATCAGAGATAAGCCAATTTTGTTATTTCATACAAATGTGTGAAAGTAGTCTGTTCATACAGAACTCAGTTCTGCCTGAAAGTACTTCTGCAGAGTTTGATGCTGAAGTCAGTAGAAACACAATCCTGAAGTATAGGAAACTCATCTCTAGTTGATACTCAAAAGGAGATGTTGAAGATAGAGCAAATCTGAAGATTTAATAAAGCAGCATATACTCACTGGAGGGCCAAGAAGTCCTTTAATTTCAGTAAAATTAAAAATTCCTTCTGTGTCGTTGAGAAGTAACTAAAAAATGGGTTAAGAAGGTTAAAGGGGTTAAGGTTATTTCAAATTTCTTATCTGAGACACACACACATTTTTAGAAATGTAAAATTATCTCTTTATAACTGTGAAAAAACAAACATAAATCAGGCCCCAGAAAAGGCTCTCAACTTCTAATTTTCTTTATACATCTCAAATAACAAAACCTAGAATTTCTTTTACGTTTCTTCTGTAAAGATCTCAGAATGCTTTCAGAAATTTAATTAACTGACTCATGATTTGAATTTGAAAGCTTAAACATCAAATTTTGCAGCCTGAAGCCATTTCTCCCCAGCAAGACAAAAGATCAAATGGAGATTTTATGCTCCAGTATGTCACTGGCATTCTAAAATGGTGAATCAGTCTGAGCACACTCATCCTCTGTTGCAGAGTTGAAGTTTTAATTACATTCTGGACATGTCTGCATCACACCATGCAGTGCCATGCTGTGATTCCTAAGTCAGCTCTGATCACGCTACTGTGTTTGAAACTAGCTTGGAACCCCAAACTGTGATGTGGAGCAGCTCCTGCACTACCCAACTCTGAGTCTCAAAGTGTCTGAACAGCACAGTGTAATTGCACTGCTGTTATCCTGCTTCCTGAGCTGGGACTGGTGAGCTCCCCATTAGCCCAGGTATTTCTGCATAACTCGACTACAGAATCATAATAATGAAGGTGGACATGGACCTTTGGAGCTCTGGTCCAACACTCCTCAGTGCAGGTCTAAATGGATCAGGTCACTCAGGCACTTGTCCAGTGTGTCCAATTCTTGAACACCTCTAAGGATGGAGATCCCACTATTGTTTTGGGCAATCAGTTAGAGTATTTGATCAGTGTCAGGGTAAAAAAGTTTTACTTATATTTAATTGGAATTTCCCTTTTTCTAATTTAGGCCTGTTGCATCTTACAATATTTCCATACACCTGCAGGAAGAGGCTGCTCCCATGTTCTCTGTATCCTCTGATTATGTAGTTGTAGACAGAAACAAAGTCTCTCCTTAGCCTGCGTTTTGCCAGCTAATCAGACCCAGTTCTCTCAGTGCTCTGGTCCCCTGAACATCCTGGCAGCCCTGGGTGGGGCTTGCTCCATCATGTCAATGTGTTTCTTGTGCTGGGGATCTCACAGCTAGACACAGTACTCCAGAAGCAGTCTTGTGAATGCCAATCACAACTTCCTGAGTATATCAGCAGAGCTAATTTTATACCTATTTTATCATTCTCTTATCCAGTTCATAGGTCATCAGTTTGATGATAGCAAGGCTATGGGAGAAACTTTGCTAAAGCTGGGTTCTACAAATTCGGTGCCCATCCCTTGTCCACAAAGAAGCAGTGATAGATTTTGATCAGGAACAAAATGTCATTAGTAAATCCACGCTGGCTGCTTCCAATCAGATTCTTGTCCTGATGTTACAATTAAGCTTTCATTTTGGTTTCAGATAGCTAACTTTCTGGTTTAAATAGGTGTTCCCAATATTGTATCACATGGTCTTACAGAACTGTCACTCAAATGGTTCCATTTGACAGTTTAACTTTGTTATATGTCCTGAATCTCCTTGGAAGCTTGAAATGGTCCATTTGTTTTGCAGCAAGCCATGCCATTCATTTCAGTATAAGGCTCTGTGTGAAGTAACATATTCCCATTCAATGTAATGAAAATCTGAATTTCACAAGGCCAGGACAGGGCGTGCCTTCGGGTGACAGGGATTTAGTTAGCACAGGAATAAACACATTGTCACTGAGGTTTTGTGAGATTTGAATGTCTCTTTTCTGCCTGCAACTGTCTGCAGATCAACACTACCAGACCATAATATTTTCCAACATCTGTTATGAATACGGCATCCAGGAACTGAGTTTGAAACTACCCTGCTTTGAATAGGAGGTTTGACCATATGCCCTCCAGAGATCACTTCCAATATTCTTATGAGTCTCTGAATGGTATTTTTCAAATCCAGATCACACATCCTATCCTATCCTATCCTATCCTATCCTATCCTATCCTATCCTATCCTATCCTATCCTATCCTATCCTATCCTATCCTATCCTATCCTATCCTATCCTATCCTATCCTATCCTATCCTATCCTATCCTATCCTATCCTATCCTATCCTATCCTATCCTATCCTAGCTTATCCTATCCTATCCTATCCTAGCTTATCCTATCCTATCCTATCCTATCCTATCCTATCCTATCCTATCCTATCCTATCCTATCCTATCCTATCCTATCCTATCCTATCCTATCCTATCCTATCCTATCCTATCCTATCCTATCCTATCCTAGCTTATCCTATCCTATCCTATCCTATCCTATCCTATCCTATCCTATCCTATCCTATCCTATCCTATCCTATCCTATCCTATCCTATCCTATCCTATCCTATCCTATCCTATCCTATCCTATCCTATCCTATCCTATCCTATCCTATCCTATCCTAGCTTATCCTATCCTATCCTATCCTAGCTTATCCTATCCTATCCTATCCTATCCTATCCTATCCTATCCTATCCTATCCTATCCTATCCTATCCTATCCTATCCTATCCTATCCTATCCTATCCTATCCTATCCTATCCTATCCTATCCTATCCTATCCTAGCCTATCCTATCCTAGCCTAGCCTAGCCTAGCCTAGCCTAGCCTAGCCTAGCCTAGCCTAGCCTAGCCTAGCCTAGCCTAGCCCAGCCCAGCCCAGCCCAGCCCAGCCTAGCCTAACCTAGCCTGTCCATGTCATCTGAGTATGGTGAGTTTTCTGTACTTTGAGGTCATGTTGAATAATTCATACAGCTAAAGCTCGCTGCTTCTACTGGGTGCTTCTTTCTGCTCACTGTCCTGATGTTCTACAAAAAACACAGGAAAAATTTTCAATTAAAAATAGAGTTTAGATGCTACAGGCAGCACTGCGTCTCCCAGGCTCCATGAACTCTGCTGCACTCTTCAGCTGTAATATGTTCCCCTGGTCCCACTCTATTTCCAGCTCTACACAGCTCAGAAAAGGAACAGGATGTGGGCTGTTACTTTAATGACTAATAAAAAAGTCCTGCTGCTGTAATTTTTCTGCTTCATCTAGTGGCAGAAATCCAGGAGCCCTGGGTTTACACTGTCTTTTCATTGTGGAATAACTCCATATTCACTGTCTTTGGGCTCAATCCAAACTTTGAGAAAAGAATCCCAAAGACTTTGCTGAGTTTGGGATCAGGCACATTGTATATTTTACACATACAGTTGATCTGCAAATGGAAATTGTGCCTGGAAGTCAGAAAACTGTGCATAATGTTGAAGAAGATTTGAAATCAAAAGGTAGAAGAGTGATGATTAGAGGAAAAGATTATGCTCTTCACAACCTCTTCCAGGTATATAATTATTTATCTTTGGGTTTGGGTGTGCAAACAGCTTTAATAACAATAATCCAGCAATATAACTCTTCAACACATTGAATTAGTTCAGAAAGTGCTTACTACAATAGTAAGGACAACATCCATATTTTTCTCACTGTCATGTTTTAGGATGATTGTCTGGGTTGGTTTCCAAGTAAACCTTCAGCTTTGCATCCAAAAGGCATGAATATGGCCTTGCTAGAATTATAGAAAGAACAGACAGAACAAAATCTTTTGACATCTGCTTTACACCCTCAACATTCGCCTTTCTTTGTGACTTCTGTTTCTTGTACCTAAAGTACAGGTGAATAGTGGCAGCCGAAGATAAAGTTTTAAATGTTTGAAATTTAAATCCAATAACATTTCTCTATTCAAAATTACTTCTGTACTGTACCAAATTAAAATCATGGCAGCAAATATTATGATTTTCTCGTTATCATGATTCCATTAACGAAAATGCATTGAGTATCAGCAACTATGCTCCAAAAGAGTGAAATAGTTAATAAGGATGAGAAATATTGATTTTAGTGTTTTGGAATATCAAACAGCAGCAAAAAGAGGGCCACTGTTTTCTTTTAAACATGACAGGTCAGAGCAGACTTCCTGATCAATCACAGAAGGCAACAGAGGAGGCAGCAAGGACAGAAAGCCTCTGCGACCCTCATTGCTGGTGGGAAATGCAGAAGCCTGGAAAGGGATAGGTTCCACTGCAGACCTCAGTTTTAACTTAACATGTATTTTCATAGTATGAGAAGTGATTCTTAAAGGAACCAAATCTCCTCCATTCACACAAGGACCAGGTGAAATGAGAAAGAAAACAAGGTCCACTTTTCAGTGCAGCTCAATCAATGTGCTATCAGTCAGATACTGGTGAGGCCTGGCCCTGAGCCACAGCTGTCTGTGTCAGCTCTAGGTATTTCAACAGTGCTGAAACTAACTTTTTATTTGCTTTTATTTTCATCAAGCAGCATAAAGTCTGTTTAAGTGTAGTCACAGAAACCTTCTTAAGAAAACTTCCTTCCAGCTCCATGGATTAGTCCACTGGACTTCTGTAGCCCAAGAAGTATTGTTCTTGGCTACACAATGGTTAAATGAATGACCCTGACCTGGAGACTAATCTCTCAAGTGCCCTGTGGTTCACTCAGATCACTGATCTCTGCTGCTCTACCCACATCAAGCCAATATCCACATTACAACAGCTGGCAGTGTTATTTATTTTACTTCTGCAATTCCAACTGCAATTGATAGGTCTACTTGCAATAGTTCTTTTTCATACTTGAAGCTTACTATGAAAGATGAGAGACTGAGTCAACAAAAAGCACTTGGATAATTTAATGTCTATCTCAGCAAACTTACTGCAAACAAATGTCCTGTTCTTACATAAACATTTGTGAGATAGGAAGAATTCAATGTCAAATATAGTGACACACACGTTTAATTAACTGTATCAAAATCCAGTACACCAAGTCCTCAGAGAAATATTCTGATTAACCGTACAGAGGATTTGACAGCTCTTGGTGTACCTCCCCAAAACACCTATACTACAAATGTATGTAAAGCCATAAATGCTCTCAAATTTTTAAAAGAGCTTACTTCTAAAACCCAAAAGTACTTAGAGAACGAAATGTCTTTCTGTATGGATTTGTAATACACCTAATGAAATACAGATTCTACCAGGCTCTGTACATTTCTGTAATACATGGTAAAAGTAGTTCATATAGGGGATCTGGAGGATTCAGAGGATGCACTATAGGTTTCTTCAGACATAGCTACATGTTTGACAGATGTATGGACTGTGACTAGTGCACGTAGGAGCCATGCAGCCTCCAGCAAGCATCATTAGTTTATGTCAGTTCAATAATCTTTTTATGTTCTTTATATGTAGTGTGCTACCTCTAAGGCGCTCTCAGTGTTTTTTTCAAGAATTAGTGAGCTATGGAGTAACACATTGAAGTTCATTTTTACTGCAGACAGAGCTGTTTAGTCACTAATCAGATATAAGGCCCCACGGCAGCACCATGGCAAGGCTGTGAGAAAGAACATGAATTTTACATTGGCATTTCTATCACACTATTGAGCAGCTCCCCAGAAACTCCAACAGAATTGTGATAAACTGTTGAGCTGCTGACAGTCCCACTATGAGCAGGACATCGAGAAAGGTCTTCATGCAGCCAGCATTTCTGTGGATCTATAATTCTGCTCATCCAAGACTGGAGACCCAAGATCCTAGTATTCTGCATGGATTCCCAGTAAACTCAGTAAAGGACAACACACTTCTGTCGGGATGGGTGATGTGGCCTATGGGACACAAATTAATGCTATTATTTGCTAATATTTGCTAATAGCCAATATTTGCTATTGGTAGCAGAAGCCTAAGTGAAAGCCCAGTTGTTTCAGCTGAAAAAGTCTATGTGTAGTTCCACTTTATGATAATGGTGGCACCAAGCTCCCCCTTAACACAGATTTCTCAGCTGGGCATTTTCTCTTCTCGCAATTACAAAACACTTCTTACTGCCTTTATATGCATTTCTATGGACATGTCTGGCTGTTTTGGGCACCTCCACCTCTCAGAGTTGAAGTTTTCTGCAGTCACTCACAGTTACCCCAGATCTTAATGTCATACCAAGCCAACTACTAAGATTTTTGTTGTCAGCTCCAATTAGGATTCATCCTAATCTCCAGTCTTCGTTACTGCTAAGAGTAGTGTTTTGGCAAAGGCTGAGGTACACAGAAAAACTAACTGAAAATATACCTGCATCTAAAGTATACTGGACAGTTTTTATGGGCTTCTACTATTTTACCCTTTGTTGCTTCCAATGTCAGTGCTCTGGTTTGTACAGTGGACAACTGTCAGGAAATTACTCTCCCCCACATACTGCTGTGCCTCAGGTGCTTTGCTTTGTTAAATGCCCCCAGTTTTGTGTTTCTCTTTAGATTTTTATTTGATGTTCATAACTCCTGCAGATTCACCTAAAAAGTTCGTGCAAGATGCTCAATATGACCTCATAATTCTTGTAGGTAAGCTCTTTACCCACTGTCTTCCAATCTAATCTTTCCAAAACTAACCCATTGGATACAGAGACATAGTGAGATTCTTTTGTTTTGAGGTGTGGACTTATGACCTGAATGTGAGCAGCAGAATTTCCAGTGTGTTAACCACTTTTGTCCTCTTCTCTGTAAGGGGAGCTACAGACCTCAATGCTTGACATACACACTTACCTCAGGTATTGCTATGACTGGTCCCGGTGGTCCTGGTGGTCCAGGAGGTCCCACAACACTGTTACCATCCTGTCCAGGTTCCCCCTATTTCAAAAGCATTACATGTGAAAAACCATATACTAAGCACTGCATTTCACATAGGATTTTCAAAAACAGTGAAATCCAAACAATCTCACCTGAGGTCCTGGGTCACCCTTCTCTCCTTTTGGACCCTGCAGGTGATAAAAAAATGAGCATAAGTGATTTACAAGGGTAAATTATGAAATGTGCTCTCCCTTGCTTCACAAAAAGTGCAGAAGTGAATTGCATGTACAGAATGATCAATCCCCAGCTCTCTCAAAGCACACATGGGGCCAAGAAGTTTCAACTCAGATCTTCTGAGGGTTTGATGTTTAAAACTATTTCCCAGGACTTCTGACAGAGTTCACAGATGACTAGAAGCAATGGGCACAAAACATTTTGTTAGCTGAGGATTAGTCCAGTGAACCTTTCTTTCATTGCACTGAAATCAGTCATCCCCGGCTGTGCTGTCCTTTTCTGGCATCAACGACATCAGTTGTGTCTGGGATTTCCCAGGGGACCAGATAGAAGAAGACAGGGGAGCTAAACTCTCATCTGTCAGGTAGCTTATTTCTAAGCGTGATCAGCCCTCTGTAGAACTCCATGTGCTGGAAATGCAGACGCTTTGTCTGGCACAAGTGAGAGGAAGTCGCCAGGGGACAAGTCATGGGACTTCCCAAGCAAAGCATGCTGTAATCATCGAGGATCTTAAGCATGAGAAATATATTAAAATCACCTATGAGCCTGCTGGCTTTCCTCTAATTAAAGGCAGAGCTGATCTCTGAATAATTAAAAGCAGAAGGAACATTGAGGAACCAGAACTAGTCTCTGGAGATGCCCGAATCTCTTCTGACTGATAAGGGAAACATGGGCAAGGTACACTCTGCTCCTGTGTTTTTTGTCTGAGTTAATTGCTCCAGGTAAAGCAGGACAAACACAGCCCCAGCTCTTCACACTCTGCTAGCAAGTGCTGATCTTACTGATCTTTAAGAGGTAGGTTTGGGAGCCAGTGAGTGTTAGGTGATCACAGATTATGATAGCCCTACTCACCACTTCTCCGGGATGCCCAGCAATGCCAGGACAGCCTGGTTTTCCGTCTGTGCCCGGCATCCCCTGCCACAAAAAGCATACTGTTATTCTCTTTATTCTCAACTTGTTATTCTCAACTAAACTGCATTCAGTTTCATACAAGCAGGAGGCTGCCACTGAGGAGGGACACAATACAGTTCTGAATGGGCTGGTGGGCAGGTTTGGGGGAGGCTCATTGTCTCACTAGTCATCTGCTCTCTCCACTCCTCCTGCTCTTTACACCCCTCCAGAGCAGGCTTACGGCTTTTTTTTTTTTTTACTGTAGCTTCGATCGTTTTTCACTGCTTCCACCCCTGCTTAGCAAAAGGGTGAATTTCATTGCTTTCCCCCAAAATACATTTGATGAGTTATTTCCACCCTTCAGTTAAGTGACTCTCAAGCTGGAGGAAGAGAAGGGATGTAGACACTGGCATTGGATGTAGACAGTAGTCAGTACCTGGGGCAAAAAACACCCTCTGCTGTATTTTGATACAGGCCTGTATATGACTGCTGGAATCTGACAGCTACTCTGTTCTATGGGAAAAACAGAAGCAGTAACGATAATGCAGTTTGCCCTGAGAAAAATGGACAGAAGAAGGTTCTAAATTCGTAAAGGACCAGACAAACAGTGAGCTACACTTTTTGCATCTGTTTTTCTCTGCATCATATGAAAGAGCAAAGAGACACAGAGCAGCCTAATGTTTCATCCAAGGGACCAATTACTCCTGTTACTTGTGGTGGGGTGTTTTGTTTTGTATGTGGTTTGGGTTTTTTTTGGCTTTGAGAGGTTTTTTATTTGTTTGGAGGTTTTTTTGTTTCATTTTGGTTTTTGGAAAATACTGTTTTGTTTCCAACTTTTTGATCTGATTGAAGAATATATTTTTGGGTTTTAACAGTAGATAATACCACCATAAGAGATTTAATGTGCCTGCTTCATTAAGAAAGGATATTCTCATTGCTATTTCTGGTTTTTGTCAGTGATCAGTGAAGCATGTGGGTCAGGAATAAAGTGTGATTTCTGAAGTACTCTATTCTTCATTTTATGAACAATTTTATAGACAGGATAAAAGGTGTCTGAATGCTAATGGAATTTAGGCATCAAAGCAGCTACTGGTATTTTGGTATCTGCATGAGCAGTAAAAATGGTACTAAAATCTTGAGTACTTACTGGGGATGTAAGTCTCTCAAGTGCTTATGGAAAATTATAAGTATCTATCTGCAGCAAAGGTAAATGGGCAGAAGAAATAACCTTGAACCAAAAGCATTTCCGCAAGAGAATGTTGTCACTTCAGGTGTGTTGGTACTTGCAGGACAGCTTCCTACCATTACAAACGCTGAATAATTTCTCCCACTAGTTTTCCTAATGAAATTTAAATGGGAAGAAAAGATCTAGGATAGGTAAGATGTTTTATTGCAACTAATGTATCCAGAAACCTTATGTATCCTTATACCTAACTCCCTTCATATTTTAAGAACGTAGCTCATTGCTCAGGTATAAGAGGACAAAGATATTTTTCAGTTTGAGGGTTAAAGAGAGAAAATGCTTATTTTTTAAACAACCCTCCACTTAAAATAGACACATATTTTAAATACATCTATCACATAAAACAATAATAATTACTAGAAAAAGGACCTCAGAAGAAAGGACATGTATGCATAATAATAAAGACAATATTCTATAGTCTCAAACGGATTAAGAGTTAAACTACTGTCCTGTGTGTCAATGCATCAGCTTTAATTATCATGCTAACAAATATCTATGTGAAATGACAACACTCAAAATATGTGCAGCAGATGGAATTTATGGCAAGAAGAGTCCTGCTACATTGTTAGTATTTTTTGAAAATAAACAAGCAGATGCTGCTAAAAGACTGTGATAATACTCTTGTAAATACTCAGCAAGCATAACTGCATTTATTTTGTTTCCTAGAGCAAATTTTTATTTCAGTGCTGTCCCAAATGCAGGAGAAGGCCATTTTATTTAATTATTTTATTTTATTTTATTTTATTTTATTTTATTTTATTTTATTTTATTTTATTTTATTTTATTTTATTTTATTTTATTTTATTTTATTTTATTTTATTTTATTTTATTTTATTTTATTTTATTTTGGCGCTCTCTGCTGGCTTATGCCTGCAAAAGACACTCAGGTCAGACAGGAACCAGCAAGGAGCAACAGAGTCCCAAACAAGAGTTTTGGGGTGGGCTCCAAGAGGAGTTCAAAGCAGAACAGGCAGGGATAACGATCGACATGAGCCTACTACGGCAGCACAGAGCTGTGTCATAGGTAGGGGCACTCTGGTGTGAGGTGATAGCTACACACCACTATATAAAGGAACTGGAGGCATGTGGAACTTAGTTTTCTGTCTAAACTTTGCTGATTTTCATCTTTATTCTGGTGAAAATGTAAAGGGCCTTGCAAGACACCTTCGAAGGCATGCACCTTTTAGATGGATTTTAGATGCAATTTTAACCACATTTTAAGCAGAAGTCTTAAGCACCAGGTTATACTGGCTCCTGATACTCACAATTCACCACAGAAAAGCATTTGTGAAGCCATACTGGGCTTTAATATGCTGACAGATACAAGAAATATTAATTATCCCCTAAGTACATTAAGAGATGACAAGAAAGAGAGGAAAGAAACAACTGAGGTTTTAGATCAGGTTAAATAAACTTCCCACTTTTGAACCTGGTGGACCTATGTTGCCTCTTTCTCCCTGAAACAGACACAGTAGGACTCAAGTATTAAAGTGAGCAGTAATTGCAAGGATTTTAAACGTGTGCTACTCTCCTTAAATACAAAGGAACCAAATGGAGTAAAGCAATTAGTAAAAAAATGGCATATTTTTGGTAAAGTGATGCTCGGCATACATTTGTGATTTGGTTCTGGGATTTTAACCATCCAGTTGCCACCCACATCTGAAGAGTTTGTGGTTGTGACTCATTATTTTTGCTGAGCATTGACCAAGCCACATGCCTGAACCCTCATTTTGATGTCTGAAATCAGCTCATGGTAACATTCCCCAGATGTACCACTGCAGCCATGACCTCACGCCTTCACAAAAGACTCACCATCTTCCTCCAAAACAACTAATGCAGTCCCCTACACTGGTGCTCTCTCTACCTACACAGACACTGCGTCAAACCACGAGCAAAATAATGAACACTGCACTGTTCCACCTTTGGGACTGATTTTGCAGGATTTTAGCCCTAAGTAGGCACAATTCCTCAATTTTGTAACAGACAGAGAACATCCAGTTTAGCTTTCTTAGGAGACAGAGAATATAAACTGGAATAAATCAGCCATTGCCTTAAATGTTTACGCTTATTGCTTTTTGGGAGTTCTCATATTCAAGAGTGTGTGAAGACTGTAGGCTGTGTTTTAATGATAACAGCTTTTCATAATAATAAAAGTGAAAGCAGAATTTGTATTCATGCTTACTTGATTGGAAAGAGGAAAAACTGATCACAGCTGGTCTTCTCTGACAGCTGTACTTATCTGGGATATTTGAAGGATGAAGGATACACAAAACAGAACTACACCTTCAACTCCTCGTGATGCATTAGCTCTTGGGTTTGAGAAGTGGGTGGTTGTTGTATTTTGCTACTGTTGCTTAGTGAAGTAATTTATAATCATGAAAAGTGGGTGTAAAATTCATCCCCTTGAGAATGATAGTGTATTAAACCTACTTTATATTAATTTCGCTGTAGTGTACCTGGTTTTGTAAGATGTCAGGCAACAGTATGTTCCCTTCTGTTTCTCCTGTATCTTGAGGATGAACGACTCATGATTAAACCAAGGCAATGGCGAAGTCTCTTGGCCAAGGTTTATGACTACGTCTACCACTCCTGCCCATTTCCCAAATCCTAGGAACTGTGCTACCTCAATTTCTGAAATCTTTGTGAAGCAGCATTTCTTAGAAAAAACTTTCTAGCTAAGGACAGAGAATAAGTTCTTTTAAAAAAATGTATTTTCAGCATGAAGACTCGGCACCTATTCATGTGCACAGAGCAGCATCATGTAAGAGTACATCTATCCATGCAAGTCCACTGCAGTGTCATTCACCAACACATGCTGTGCAAATTGCCATTTTTTCATTCAGAATTTATGTGCTCCACCAGTAACAGGAGTAGTACCCAATGGAGGGTCTTCTTTCAACCCTAGAAGATGAACTTTACAGACTCTAGACAGAGGGGCCTGGCCAGATCTTTGGTGGCTGTTGTGCTATGAATTAGGTGCATGCAGTTATTGCCAGCAATAGGCAGTCAGTGATTAGTGCTGGGTGTAAATTCAGGGGAAAATTATTTTGGAAGGAGAGGATGGGCACTGCCACTTCTCATCTTCCATTTCCTGCTCTTTCGATGCTACTGTTATTTTCCAGGGCAATGAAGACCTTAAATTTCTTTGACTTCACATTTAAGGTGTTGTTATGCTGTACTATTAACCTGAGTGGTACTTGAATTTTAGATAGGAATAGGAAAAGCCTCTTCCTGTCTAAGGATCCATTCTGCAAATCTGCCCTTTTCTTCTGTGATTTTACATCTCTCCATTTTCTTTCCTCATGGGTTATACAACCAGTAGCAGCATCGAAGTGGAAAAATTCAGTCATTTCTAAGCTCAAATAAAACCAAGGCAAAGTAGTCATTGCTCGTCCCTTCGTCCCCCCAGCACCTTCCAGAACGTTTTTCTATCACCTGGAATCAGAAGGCCTCCTCATGCAGATTTCTCTTTCAACAGCACACGTGTAACCTCTCAGAGACCAGAGTGACGTATAAATGAGTAACAAAGAGAAATTGCCAAATGTTCCAAAAAAATTTAACAAAGATGCCATGGAATGTAATAGCCCAGTTAGGATTTACTCACTGCTTTTGTTGAGTGTGAAATAATTCTAACAATACATATTCTGCATAGATGTCCAGTGAAAATGGGAACAAAATTTGTCCCAACTTAATCAGTATATGAATCTTACATGAACGCTGTTATGTTCAGGCAAATTCTGGGAATACAGAAATAAAAAAAATCTAAAAGATATATGCCAAAGCAGTGCAGGTTATCTTTCAAGTGTTTTTACCTTTGGTCCTAATGGTCCATACTGTCCAGGTCTTCCTGCAGAACCCTATAAAAGTACACTGAATTTACTGGTAAATCCACATGGCCCTTCAAAATCAATTTTTTTCAGAAAAAAATTTAACTCACAACCACAACTGTAACCAAAAAACAATGCTGGAGACCTGTAGTATTAACAGAGAGCAATAAAATGTACTTTTTCTTACAAATACAACTTCAATGCTGTCACTGCATACTATACATATTTTTAGCAAATATTAGAAATAAATTTATCCACGTGCATTTGTTGCGATGGATTGCTTTCATTTGCTTATAATTTTTTGGATTTGCATTCTTGGCTAAAATTAAGATATGCTACCAGTTTAGAGGCAACACAGTCTTGCTAGGTTTAAAAGCAGTTTCCCAAAAAGTTTTTGTTTAAAAATATCTGGAAATTCAAATTCCTCTCATCTCTATACGGTAACATGGGTTGTAAAGAACAATTATGGCTCTTTGATGGTAAAATCGACAGCAGTTAATTATGGGCCATTATAGAAAGTTGAATGGAAGAGAAAGGAATTCAACAAAGTGATTGAATTGTCTTTATCTGGAATATGAAGGCACTAATAAATGGTAATGCTAAATAATGAGAAAACACTAATGAAACTTTACACAGATCTGTGGAAGAAAAAATAGAAACCCTGGAAATGAGAGCTGAGGTGTGAGAAAAAAATTTCTATTTCTACTTCAAACCACAACCACTACTTTCTGATAGAAAGTATATATACATATATATATAGTATATATAAATATAGATATATATATCAACAGATACAAAGACAGCACCAATAAATATAATTTATTTCCGAGCAGCAGTTTTGAGTTGCAGCCCCCTTAGAAGCATATTTTCTGGTTTCACCGAAACACCACTGGGTACTCTAGGGTTGTGATAAAGTGTAAATGGCTCATGATGCAGTACCAGTAAGTATGTAAAAGCATTTTCATAATTACAGCAAAGTTCTTATTTTTCATATCTTCTTTTTCTCATCTGCCTTCTGTACTGACTCAAACTTTGCAGAGTAATCGGGCAGTAACAGGAAAATTTCCTTCAAATGCAACAAGGCATTTTTTGAATATTTATAGCTGAGTGACTTGGAAACAATGCCTGTTATAAAACCAAATGTGAGAGTAAGGCTCTGACTAAGGCAGGTCAGAATGTGTAATTTTGGCCCTGGTTATGGACACCTCCTTGTTTCAGCTGACAGATTCAATATTTATTTTTGTAACTGTATTTTTGTGATACCTTTAGTATCTCGGAAAAGATGTAAGAGGAGGCAAAGTTCTCTAAGCTATCAGCTACAGCTTCAGTGACTCACAATTACTAGTACTTTAAACCAACACAGTACAGAGCTGCTCGAAGTTACTCCTGCCTCCAGTGTTCAGTTGGTGTGTGATGATTCATGGAATCGCAGGCACAGGATTGTACAGGCCTGTGAGGCCATCTAATCCAATCACCCCCTTGAAGCAGAACTGTCACCAGCTTCAGATCAGGTAAGTCATCTTTCTGTCCACCAAAGTCTCAATAACTCCAAGACCAGACCATACCTTCTGCAACCTCCCTGGGCAAAATGCCCCAGTCTTGCACCAACCCTCTAGTGAATAGCATTCTCCTAAGGCTTAGCCTGAACACCACAAGCTGCAAATTGTGACCACTGTCCATTGCTGCCCCATCTGGCACTGCAAGGAACAGTTTGGCTTCATCATACTTGCAATTGCCCTTCAGAGAGTCATAAGTAGCTACTGGATCATGCCTTTGTCTCCTTTTGGTGTCAGACTAAACCACTGGAGCTCCTTCTATTGTTAAGGATGATAATAAATCCAAATGATCTGGTTGGTACAGATACATTATATATTCCCATATTCCCTACTTGATGATTTAAGTGTTCTGCACTAGCAAAAAATCTCCTGAGACACAGTGATGGAGAAAAAAGCATCCTTTTGTCTGTGACATTGCTTCTACACTACTGGGAACAAATTTTAAGTTTAAAAGTGACATGTTGTATTATGCACATTTGATTGTCAAACTATAATGTTTCAGTTTCATCTTCATATGTGTGATTCACCTTCATATGGGAGAAAGGAATCTATTAGGGTGAAAGAAGACATGGAGAGCTAGATAACATGAAAACTCTTACTTCACCTTTTAATATCTCAAAAATAGAGCAGAATCAGAAAAATCATTAGCTAATGATGTATCAGAGAAATACATTCAGAGTCTTTGGAGGACACAGTTATTTTAGTGACATTCTATGGCAAGTGAATCCATTTCAGTGTAGTGACTCTCAGTCTATAGCTGACTGGGGCTATACATTTACAAAAACAAAATGAAGGAAACTTCTCTTTGGAAAAAATCCCCCAACAAACCAAACAACCCAAAACCAAATTATACTCCCCTCCCCTAAAACACCCACTCACCTTTGGCCCCCTTGATCCAGGAATTCTTGACTCACTTAACAGGTTGATGCTACCTGATCCTTCCATATCCTAATAGAAGAGACAAAATGCTACAGAATTTAAGAATTTATCTTTTAGGGTTTTTTTTCTGGTTTGTTGGTTTATTTTTTCAACTGCTCTGTTTTCTGAAGTTCTGTAAAAACTTGAAACACACTGAACACAAATATTATAATCTTTTCTCATTAACATTTTTTCTGAGACAAATGGATAATATTCTGGAGATAGGCTTTGCTCAAATGTGATAAAAAACATCTTGGTCTTCCTTACAGAAACTCTGGTCTTTACTGTCTTGCCAGCTTGACACCATTGCTCCAGCACTTCAGGCTGAAGAGCATCAAGCAGAAGTGAGACCGAATGTGCTGTATTTAAGCACATTTCTAAGCAGTATTTTTCTGCATAGCATTTACCTGCCACCCAGCTATGGAAACACTAATGACTGGTAAGGGTTACCAGAACTGATTTATGGCAGGGAGAACTTGCAAACAGTTTGCTAAGGGCAGCAATCCCTTTTCATCAATAAAGGTTCTTCCTAATTGTCACAGCCGAATATTGAACTCCTGCCTAAAATACTGTTTTCTGAAATTGAGCAGAAAAAAGAGTCCTACCATCAAATTGTAGAATTAATTATGTTGAAAGGGCTCTCAGAGGCTTCCTGGCCCAACTTCCTGTCAAAAGCGATATCAACATTGAATTCCAATCTGGTTGTTTAGGTCTTGGAACCTTCCAGAGATGAAGGTTAAGTGTTCTCTAGACTAAGCAAGCTCAGTTCCCTAAGATTTTCGTTGCAGCTTATCTGCTCCAGCCCACTGTCCATTTCCATTGCCCTCTGCTAACTCCAGAAAGAAGTCTTTGTGTAGTGGGTGTCCTTGAGAGCAGACTACCTATTTCTCATGGAGATTTTTAAAGTAGTTTTAAAGGAAACTACAAAGACAGCATCAGCATCAACATCCTTCGAGCTTTCATTGTTCTGTGGCATTCCAGATCCATGGTAGAAGCTGGAGCTGCCAGTTACAAAGCAGCAAAGAAATAAAATTGCAGGCTGCCATAATTACTTGTTTCAGGCCCAGTACCTGTCATGTTCCTATCCCTTAGCTTGTGCCTAGTCTAAACTTGTCAGACTGTGCTTCAAAACATTTGGATGAACCAGGTCAGCAGGGAACTGCTCACTTGTTTTCAGCTGCAGTTTTAGTTGCAGCTGTGCTGGCTTAACTATTTCCTTTTTCTGAAAAGGGAAAATCTTAATCTTTCTTTGTTTCACTTCCCTGCTCACAGTCATACAGCCTTCATTTGCAACATCAGCATCATGTGTTGAATCACCTCACTTTCCTTTAGATTACTAAAATGGCAGAAAATATGTTACCTTTGGGGTGCAAGTGTCCTCTAAAATTTTAGTAAATTAAATTGGCTTGTATAAGAATTGATGAAATACTGAATGTTAGTGCATGTGAAGGGCAGGCATGTGCCAGGAATGTCTGCAGATGGGAGAAGGAACAGGAGCAAAGGAGAATCTCTGTCTCCTAGTGACAACAAGCCAACAAGCCCTTGAGTCAGTTTACCATGTTTAGAGGACCCATACTTTGGGCCTGTTTAGCTTTCTGCCAGTTAGTGACTTGAAATGGCCCAGCTTAGCACAGCTGTGATGCACTTGGCTGATGGTGTAAAGGAAAGGGGGAGACACCAGTTAGATGACCTTCAGCTACTATTGAATGACAGCTTAACACCAAAGGTATGGAAAACATCATCTGACCTGACTCCACTGAAAGAGAGACCTTCTTCTGACCTTTTCTGCCAACTCCACAAGAGTAAGAGAAGCAGAAGGCATGCACAGCTGGAATAAGGCCCTTCCTTTTGGGGGACCAAGGTGAGAGACCTTTTGTGGAACTTCACTCAAGATTAATGTTATTAATACTTTCTTCTCCTTCATCATCACCAACAGAAAATCTCCTCATATTCTATTTGGCCTGTTTAATCAAATTCTCACTGCTTAGGGTAAACTACACTGTTTCTGGGCCCTTTCCCTTGACTGTACTGTGCCAGTCTGTTTTTCCCTTTGAGAGAGTGCTTGATGCCTGCTTGATATAACATATCATCTCTTTTGACATCTGCATGTTTTTAATGGGTTTACCAGGTACCTTCTGCAGCTCAAACTGTTCTTTTGGCAAGCATAAGTGCCAGCAAAAACCATACCATTTGGTTTTTGCACATAGCTGATCACAGATGCTAACAAGTGCTAACAGGAGTGTTTTGCAGAAACAGCCTTACAGCAATAAACAGACTGCCAACCAAAAGGTAGTGTCACCCCAACAAACTGGCAGACCACGGTGCTGCCTCAACAGATGGCAGGGGTGGGCATCCAAAAGATCAGCTACAGCTAGCAAGCCTGTTTGAATTAGTATTCCTCTCAGGGAAATGACAGTCATGCCAATTTTGTTTGGACTAGATAAAGTTCAAACTGAAGCCAGTTAAGATACTGTTACTGCAGTTATAGCTCAAATCCTTCTGCACTTGCATCCATAAAAGTGGGGACTCCCAGTTTTCACCTTTTCCTGCTCATCTGCTAAGTTTGTTCCTCTGAGACTTGGGTATCAAAAGTGACAGAGTTTGATCCTAAGCACCTAATTTCAGGTGCCTAATAACAAGGGCATGTTGGCTTCTACTGAAATAGTGCTAATGGGGAAAAGTGGAGAATCTCTTAAAGGATGGGTCCTCATAGGTCACAGAAGATGACTGTAAGTCAGAGAAGCCATCATTCTGGGCTAAAACTCAGACCGGGCCTGGGATGAAGATGTGACTTGCCAGTAGTCCTTAACTAATTCTGAGACAAGTAGCTATTTATTCAGGGGAGACTGTGTACCAGTGTGACCAAGACAAGGCAAAGGACTGTTTGTATGCTTAGACTTCAACCTGTTCCTCGCTAACAATTTCGGTGCTGGCAGTTAAGAACTTGTGAACTGCTAGAGAGATTTTTGTCCATTGAAATTCACTGACATCAGTGAGATTATTAACCGGTAGTATATATAGTACGAAATTCTTTAGTCAGACGAGAGAAAGCAAATTGGGTGTCTAAACAAGCATTAGTGGTCACATCATTAGTGGACACCTCAAGGTGTCTGCAGAGTAAAGAAAAGAAAATACAAAAGAGTTGGGGTAGAAACTAAGAGAATCACGTAGGGAAACTGGTATCTTTTAAACACCATCACTTTACTGCAGCTGTTCTACAGATGGCCAGTAGTTTCAGTCAAAGATCCTTATTTCCCTGATGAGACTGCCCTGAGTTACTGTGCAAACTTTATTATGGTATAAAAAACTTTGGAAAGACTTTCCTGAGCCAAACAGCTAAATTAGAATTGAAAAGTATATGGAAAAAAAAGGAGAAAAAAAGGGAAGACACAAATATGAATATTGATATTTGTTGCAGTGCACTAAATAGTTAGCTCATTTTGCTATTATATTGCACTGGTTGGTTTGTTGTATTTGCACACAAAAATAGTTCTATTATATTTTGCACATGGTATATTCTGTACCCCCCTCTGGGTTTTGGTATCCCCAGTTCAATTCCTCCCCACGCCCCCTCCCCCTCCCTGGGTCATTCCCAATTGTTGTGGTTCCTATCCCCCTCCCCCCCATTTTTCCCTGCGTTAAAACCCTTCCAGTACTTGACTCGTCCATTTCCCCTGGAGTGAGTTCTACAATAAAGCTGCGGGACCATGGTCCCAAGGAAAGGGGTGCCTCTGTCTTTTGTCTTTAGTCCATTATTGGGGTAATGCACCGGGGTGTGGAGCTAGCCAGGATTTGACCCGAGAAGCCTGGTACCCCGATAGATATTGGTACTTTCTTGACCTCTCTTCAAAAATATGACAAGCAGCTCTAATTCTTGGACCTGGGTGTTCTTCCCTTGCCTTTCTTTATTGCAAAGCCACATTCTGTTCCAATGACATAACCCAAATGAGCAGTTCTCAAATGATATGAAAACTCTTCTTGAGCTTGCCTAATCTCATATTTTTAAGTGATGAAGGTACTATTCTCAGAAGTAGAAAAAGTAATGTCTGCAATCTTATATTTTTAATAGAACATTTTTGTTCTAAGTAGAAGAGATCATGAGGTCAGAAATGAGCAATATGTCTCTGTATTTACACTCCTTGGCAAATTTCAGTCTAGAAGAAATTACTCTGTCATCAATTCAGACTTAAATACTTATGAAATATACAGGTGATCACATTGTCTTTCCCCTGGAGGAAATTTATTCATAGTTACAACAAACTTCAGAATAGCAAAATACCTCAAATCCCAAGCTGTAACTTAGTCCTCGTGGTCCAGGAGGTCCAGGGGGCCCAGGAGGCCCAGGAGGTCCTGGTGGTCCAGGTTTTCCTGGAGACCCAATAGGGCCAGCTTCTCCTTTGGGACCTATTGATCCAGTGACTCCAGTATCACCCTAAAATAAAAATTCAGTCTATTGATATACTGAATGTGTCCCTAAGTAGAGGCAATTAAGTAGATTTATAGGATCACAGAACCGTTTGGGTTGGAAAGCTCATCAAGGTTTCAATCTCTCTACCATGGGCAGGGATACCTTCCACTAGACCAGGTAGCTCAAAATCACGTCCAACCTGGCCATGAACATTTCCAGAAGAGGTCATCCACCGATCATGCTCATGGCCCTCCCCTGGACTTGTTCCAACAGACGCATGCCTTTCTTGTGCTGGGGGTCCAAGAGCTGGACACAGCTCTCCAGGTGCTCTCATGAGGGTAGAGTACAGAGCGAGCATCACCTCTCTCGACCTGCTGGTCATGTGTATTGGTTCTGGCTGAGCTGGAGCTTGTTTTCCCCACAGCAGCCCTCACAGAGCTGTGCTTTGCATTTGTAGCTGGAAAGGTGGTAAAACACACCAGTGTTTTGTCTGTTGCTGAGCAGCACTGGCACAGCATCAGTAACGCCTCTTTAACAATTTTCTCATCCCCTCCTTGCATCAAGTGGGCTGGGAGTGGCAATATCCTGGGAGAGGACACAACTAGGCTAAAACAGCTGACCCAAATTAACCAAAGGGGTATTCCATACCTTATGATATCAGCTCAGATATAAAAGCTAAGGCAGGGAGAAGGAACAGGGGACATTTATCATCTTATAGCACTTCCCTTCAGAGCAACTGCTTCCCAGGGAGTGGCTGAACATTACTCACTGATGGAAAGCAGAGATTAAATTTTTTTCTCTTTGTTGATATGCATGCAAACTTTCATATTCTTTTTGCTTTAGTAAACACTGTCTTATCTCATCCTGCAAGTTTTTTCCATCTTATAATCTCTTTCCCCTGTTCTTCTTGGAAGGGGAGTTGTGGTGGCTTCTAAGCCATCCCCAGATGATCTTACCCTTCCTTGGAGAGCCAGCACAAACTGCCAGTTAACTTCTATACCCAATGTCATATGTTAATCCTTGGTGACCATATTCCCAGTTCATGGTTTCCCCTCTTCTCCTGATTGCCTAGTTTTGGACCAGTTTACCCCTCTTGATTGGCTAGTTTTGGATCCTTCTTCTGATAGGCCCTTTCCTCAATCCCTTTCCATGCTGGTCCAAGTTGTAAACCCCGCCCCGTTCTGTCCCGATAAAATCCCACTCCCCTATGACCTCGGGGCAACTTCGTCAGTGGTTCCAGACTAATAAAGAAGGATCTGAAGATGAGAAGGCACCTTCCTGCTCATCATTCTTGCATTGCTCGGTTTGGCTTCGCCACCTTGCTGCCCAGGCAGCACTGTAAAAGAGCTGTAAATCACCACAGAGTGCTGCCTGTGCCCCGGACAGGCCCAGGCACCCTTTTAAGGACCTCCCTGTACGAGAAGTGTTGTGGCACCTTGGGGAGAGCTGGGCAGTCCGCGACAGGGAGTGACAGAGCGGCATCCAGCCAAGGTTACTCGACTACACCACACTTCATAGAGAAGCATGCTGGCCAACTGAGAAACCAGGTTTGTCTGCCTCGTTAGGTTGCACAATAATAATCTTCAGGATTTCTCGGCTCTGTTCAGTAATGTGCTGCATCACAGGGATACTGCCATTCTATAAAGACACTGTCTTTTTTGTTACCTTTGCACCAGAAGAACCAGGTAAACCTTGATCACCCTGTAAAAGAAAATCAATTCTAAGTACTGAGAATAAGACTATTAGGCAGCAAAACCACATTTATGATACTTTTCTTCACCTGAAATATCAGACCCTCTGTTAAAAAGAAAGCAATCTGTAATTCAAGAGTTACAATAACATATTAATGGGTCTGGTCTAGTATGCTGACTGGACTCAATCTTGTATTTCAATTATTGCTGCAGATTTAAAGGGTTTGGAGCACATGGAATTAAACATTGCAAGTCACATCTTCATGCTTCTGAACATGAATGTCAAAATTCTTACGGGATATAACAGAACTGGAAACTGGTCCCACTCCATTTGTCTAGGACACCCTTCCAAACACAGGATGTGATGACTAGGAAGATTTTACGGTTCCTCTGCAGCAATTGATATTTTATCAATATTTGCATTTATACATTTTACTTGCGTACTGTTTTTTTCCATTTCTATTTTACGGAATAGACAGAAAGACAATAATAATGCACGCAAATAATTATTTTCCAAATTGCTCTGAATCTAGTGGAATAATTTTTATGTTGGCAAGCTCTTGTCCTTACTCATTCAGCAGAAATATTTCTTGAGTAAAATTTGAAAAAAATGAGTAAGCACTAGGAGTAAAATGGTAATTTATTTTTCTAAAAGCAATGGCTTAACTCCATATGCCATTCCAATGAACAAACTGAAATTACTTTCAATTCATCCTGTTATTTCTTACTGTTATCTTCTCTGGATTAATTTGGAATAATGTATAAAACAGGTATTGCAATATAAATTAAATCAAGGTTTTCAGAAAAAAAAGTAAAAATTGAAAAACACTCCTGCTTGTATTCAATAAGTGCAGATACAAAGTTCTTCAATTCTAATTGAACCTTTATCAAATATACACAATGCAGCAAACAGACTCAGTGAGGCAAAATATTGTAGTCCTTTTTTTTTTTTGAGGATTATGGTTTTTTAAAAAAATTAATTTCTCTTTAATTACTTCTCTTTTCCTCATCAATCTCCTCCTACAGTATGCAATTCATGTTCAGTTTACTCCAGCTAGACTTCTTTCTGTTCTTAGGCTCCCGCATGTAAAATGCACACCATTGATTACAATGGACATGGGTTTCAGATGCCTACTTTGTAACACACATACTGCACTTTCTGGATGGTTGCTGGTTCCCATATGTGTTCTGCACCTTTACCAGCCTCAGGCTTTTGATATCACAACTCAGAACCTTCAGCCTCCAGAGATAAAAATAAATCAATAATCTGGCCATTTAAGACTTGCCGTTTCATTTCCCTTACAGTGTGTGAGCTTACAATGTACACTTAGGAATTTACTTTTAAGTTCTTGTGTGTAAGGTGTGTTGTTGAAGCTCCCTAGAGGACAAAATTGATTTGTAGTGTTTGTGTCTGTTTTCTTCACATTCTTGAAGTGGAGTGTAAAAAAATGGTGCTTAAATGATGTTTTGATCAGCAATGGATTAGATTAATTTCCTGAAGTCGAGTCTGTTTTGTCCATGACAGTAATTGCTGAGTGATCTTTCTGTCCTTATCTTGATCCATCAGCTTTTAATAGGTGGGCACCTGGTGTCCAGCCAGTGGAGGCCATGACTTTGTCTCTTGTTTGCCAATTTAAATAGTTTGTGCTCCTTCAGACTCTTCTCTCCTGTCATACAAGATGCTGTCACTCTGTGCCAGGCTGGGCTAACTGGAGTTCTCTCTTTCCCTCTCCAGACTCACCTGTCTGAGCGCAGTCATGATGGCTTTTGAGTGGCAAATCACAATGGAGTAGTTCATACTGTGTATCAAATATTGCATGCTGCAGAAAATGAGACAGTATCCAATAGGAAATTCTGGATTTCTGAATATGCCTTTTGAGATGTGTTCTAATATGCCATTAATATCTGGATTCCATTTAAAAATACTGAAGCCAGATGCTATTGTGTTGCAGGGACAACTATTTATGATTTTTACAGCCTAGAATTGACAAAGACTTTCCACTAAAGTAGGAGCAAGACAGACATTTACTCACCTTTTCTCCCTTCCATCCTCGGGGCCCAACCACTCCATCACGGCCAGGAGGACCTTGAGGGCCCTGTAGATGACAGTAAATCTAAAGTAGGTGCCACTTGAGAGCTCAATTTCTAGAACATGTGTTTAAGTACCAGGGACCAACTGATGATACAGCATTATGAAAGACTAATGCGTAGCACCTCTCACCATTAAGTTTTAACATTTTTATTTCTTGTCTTCTGAGAATTTAGTTTTGTATCACACCAGTATTTAAATATATTTTAATAGAAAACTATATACAACAATCATAAAATAATAAGCAAAAATAAAACCCAGCATATTTTTAATATAACCTTAGTATGAGAGATTATGGTGCTATCCAAGCAGGTCTTGACAGCTCTGTAAAAGACATGATGGGGTTGAAATCCCCAGGCACCTCAGTTATCCACACTTTTGGCAATGTCAGTGCTAGATGAGTCCAGCTGAGGAAACCTTGATATTGACAAAATCAGTGGCCAGGTTTTCTGTGTGGTAGAATCACTAAAAGCAGTTGTGATATGGAGGAAATGGTGTCAAACAGGAGACTTCTGTGTTGCAAACAGAAAAGCCAGTAGGTTGACAGAGACCTTGACTCATAAAACTCCAGTGATGTTCTCACATGGGAACAATGAGGTGGGGCCTAAACTCCCCATGTAGGGCAGCACTTGGCTTATTCAGACTCACTTTGCCAGGTGTCCCTGGGTAGTTGAGCCTGGAGGAGCATTCCTACACTTTCAGGAGCAGTACTCCTAAAGAGTCCATCTGCAGAAGAAAAGATGCTGCCACTTTGCTTTGGTTGATGGTGCTCATATTGTTCATGACATCTCACTGTAAGTTTGCCTTGAAAAGTGTATATTAAGTTCTCCACCCAGTTTCTGGTGTTGCATCCATGACTTGTTGTATCCTGTATGCATTTGACTGAGCAGGCAGGCTGGGAAACACTGGTTTTGTAGGGTCAACCAAAAAAATCAGTACAGGTATTGAAGTCTAGCCCAGGAGGTAAGGTAAGGTAACAGGCATATTGCACAGCATACATTTTTAAAACTGGGCTCTGAAAGCCTTTAACTACATTTACAGGGGTGTATTCTGGCTTCTGGGGATCTTTAATAATATTTATTTATTCACCTGTTTTGGGGAAGGATATAAATGTCTAGTGAAGGAGATAGAAACATTGTTTCCCTCTGATGTTTTCAGAATTATCACAAAGCCTCATTTTTCTGGCTCTCCTCCTCCCCCGCTTTTGCTCTTTGGATGCACTGCAAATCATAGAGTAACTAATGGATTATTTTTAATATTGAGAATAATCAGAAATATTTTCAGTATGTTTCAAACATTTTCATATTGTATTTTGGCATGATTACATAGAAGAGAATAAGAAAAGCAGTTGAGCTAAGAACAATAACTGTTCTAAAGTTTGCTGATCACTTCCACTGAACTGCTTAGCAATTTTAGGCTTCATTGTGCTAAAACTGCTAAATTCCTTTAGAGCTTTGGAATAGTCTCTCTTATGTAGCTAGCAGGCAACACTGGGACATGTTATTCTCATCGGGATATATTAATGCTACTTCAGACAAAAAATTGTGATGGAAAATATCCCTATACAATGCTATGAGTCAATTTCACATAGCATTTAGGAAAAGTGTGTTTAATCATATCAATACCATATCAGTATGAGATGCACTCTGAAGCAGTTAGTGTGGGGCTATTTCCCATTACAAAATGCAGCCGTTACTCAAACATTTCCAAGGCATCTTTGTCGAGAGAAGAGGTGCTACATCACAAAGCTCTTGATTTAGAAAGGACTTAAGCCTGTCCCCAGCTTCAAGAGATTGGCTGGTCTTCTGGAATTAGAATTCATAGCTGAAAACCCTTAATAATACAAATGTGTTATTTAATGAGGATTCCCAACCAAAAAAAAATTATGCTAGGAATTGATCTCACTTCATTTATCCAGAGTGTGCAAATGTGTGCAAAACTTTGAAAAGCAGGATGACAGTTTCTTAGGTCATCTGAAATTGTGGGAATGCATGGGTCTGTATTCTTAACAGCTGGAGTTTTCCTTCAGCAGCCTGTAGATTTGTCCTGGACTGATTCTTCTGAGAATCTTCTTTAGTAGTCTTATTAAGATTTAGCTTCTATTTTTTTCAACTAAAATGCTTTCCAGGAACTATCCTGAAACAATGATTTCTGTTGCATCAGAAAATTGGCTGTCTACAAGTAGTTCATGTTTTTGCCTGTGAAATCCCAAATTACACAAAAGGGTACACTCTAATCTTTAAAAATAAAAGATAAATCAATATTTTTTCTCTGTTTTCTTTTAATTCCTTTTTACATTATTCTTTTATGTACTATATTATTCTTTTAGTACTATATCCTAGACCATTTGAATTACTTTATATTTTAAAGATATAGAAACAGCCACAGTCAGGAAAGTTGAAGGTACATTTTGAATTGCAAAGAAGCTGATATAGAGAACCTTCTAATCAAACACTGCATTTTATCAAATGCAGTAAATAAAACATTAGGGTAACTGTCTTTTTTGTAACACTTGCCAATGCATTTTCTTAAAATTATGTTTGTAATCCTCAATACAATTTGACCTGTCTTGGATTCAGAAAAGGAAGAGTACTGTTGGGAGTTTAGCAATTAGATGAAATCTGGTCCTCATTTCAGACTTTTTGATTTTATACTGCCATCCATATTACAATCAGTAGATGCAGATAATAATGGATTTCCTTGGCTTCCCTTGCACTTGACTCTTGAGTCCCATATTAAAGACTTTCAGGTGCCTAATTTCTTTCTGCACAAAAGATGCTGCTTTCCACCTGGATGGCCAAACACTTTTAAGATTTTGTATCAACTCCCAACTTGGTTATCCTCAAAAAAAAAACACCCTCCAAGACAGCTGAGATATAATGAGATCTCCTTTTCAACACCTGTCACCCATATACTTCCTTGATACATGCTAAGGACACCTTGTCAGCTACAGAAATGATGACTCACTCTAAGGGTCGTGATGTACAGGACAAATCCTGTCCTGAGAACAACTGCTGCTGGCAGATGGTTGATAGAGAATAAGGGAACCAGGTTAGTAAATATACAGAATCAGAGATTATTCTGAATTGGAAAGGATCATCGAGTGCAGCTCTTAGATGAATGGCCCACACAGAGATCAGGTGCTTTATTAGCACCATGCTTCAACCAACTGAACTAATCTCATAGTTCCAGAGAGGATTCTCAGAGCTGTTCAATGCTAAAAAGAAATATTTTCTTCACTGAAAAAAACATTTTACTGAGGATTTATTTGCAAGTCAAACTTTAGCAATATTTTTACAGTAGAATTATATTTTTCATGTCCAGAGGAATTAGTGTTTTCTACCTAGCTGAAAAAAGGAATGGAAGAGGAGAGAGGGAAATTCAGTTTATTCTACAAATTCCCAGAAGCTTATATAAGTGATTTAGCGAACTTCATTTTCCTGAAAGCACCACGGGAAAACTGATACTTTAGTCTTATTCAGTGTTGGCAAAAGTATTCTTAATTTTTATTTATTCTGGTCCAGATTCACCATTGTCTGTCTGTCAAATGTACATTACTGCTGTGCAGTAATGTGCTTTGGTAAACAAGACCTTTCTTTTTTAATAAATAAATTGTTTTTAAATTAAAAATATTCTGCAATTTTATTAAGAATTATACAGACTGTATGTCATAGAACTTAGTGTTGCAAGACAGAAACAACATCAATGTTTGTGCACAAAAGGTTACTCACTTCAGGGCCTGGTTCCCCAGAAGATCCATCTTCACCTGGTGACCCAGGAGGTCCTACACCTGAATCAGGTGCTGGCTTTCCAGGAAGACCAGGCAGTCCTGGAGGGCCTGCTGGCCCCGGAAGACCCTGGGTAAATCAGCAGGACTGTTAGAAATTGTCCTAGCCAGGTTAATTTCTATATACATGGAGCAGGAAAAAGCTCACGTAGACAGTTCAGGGGCAACTTCATAACACTCAGCTAGGGTTTCCATCCCACTTCTGCTTCACCAAGAACCAATTTTAGTTTCACAGATACACCCTTACATAGGGTCACACTGACCTCCCTCACCCATGCTCTCTGAACTGTGCCACCTCATAGCATGCATCGGCAATCAGGACATTGAAAACAAAAAAGTTCGTGTCAGCTCTCTGTAACCCAGTAAAGATCTCAAACATATCCCAAGAATCACATATCCTAATGATAAGAGACCTAACCACAATGAAACCAAGGGATCATTGTACAGAGGGAAGTGGTTGGGTTTTTCTCCTCTCCCATTTCATAGGGTTTCTCCATGTTATTGCTGGAGCACTGAGAATGTCTACTCATGGTCAAGACCTGCTTAATGCTATAAAACCAGTCTCTGCTCTAAAGATCTATGCTGCATGGACATGAACAGAGGTATTTAAATTGAATGAATTGAATTAAATGAGTGAACTGTTTTTTTTAGGAGAAACAGTACATTTGCAAATATTCCCTATCATGTCCAAGTCCATCCCTGTTACTGGTTGCATTAGGAGGCAGAGATGGAGAGCTTGAAGTTTTGGGCCATGGCACTGTAAGTCATGAAATATTTAATTCTGACTTAGGGCCATGTACATGACCCTGGAAGAGGGTCATCTTGGATTTTCAGTACTGTAAACAGAACCTTCTGAAAGGCATTCACCTGTCTTGTTACCTACAAGGGGCATCTGAACAGGCTCCTAAATTAGGCAAGATAGCTAATTTTCAGCATGTGGCAACTGACTCCTGAAGGGCCTTGGGAATAAGGTATTAAGCACTTTTGAGGAAAAAGAAAGAAACAGAAGAGGAGCCTTGAGGCAGAAACAAGTCTGAAGGAATGAAAAATATTGCTAGTTGTGTTGCAAAGCAGAGGCCTCCAGTGTGCTAGAGCATTCTGGAGATCATAGGAACCATAATGAACTCAGAAAGTTGCAGTTACTGATGTTCAGTTCACCAGAAAGCTGCACCATAAAGCATTTCATACAGACGCACTTTTTTTTTTTTAGAACAGGTACTCCAAATTGAAAAAATCAAAGACTAGGGTCATATAGTACCTTTCACTGACTAAAAGGGGCTTACAAGAGAGCAGGAGAGGGGCTGTTTACAAGGCTATGTAGTAACAGGACAAGGAGGAATAGCTTCAATCTGACAAAGAGGTTTAGATTAGATGTTAGGAAGAAATTCTTTACTGTGAGGGTGGTGAGGCACTGGAGCAGGTTACCCAGAGAAGCTGTGGCTGTCCCATTCCTGGACGTGTTCAAGGCCAGGCTGCATGGGGCTTTGAGCAGCCTGATCTAGTGGAAGGTTTCCCTACCCATGGCATGGGGGCTGGAACAAGATGACATTTAAGGTCTTTTTGTCGTTCTATCAATCTATGATTCCCATTTCTTTCCTCTTTATTGTCTTCTCATAGTCAGATTAAAACCATTTTCTCATTTTAAAAAGTCCTCTTGCCATTATTTTTTTTTTGGCCGCCTCCTGTCTTGTGCTTCTTTCCCACTCACAAGCACTTAGGCCTTTCTGACCTTGAAATGAAATCCCACAAATCCTTTCTGGATGCTGTAAATTAAGCATGTATAAAACTTGCGTTATGAAATTGACCTTCTACAACCTGCATCAGTAAAATAAAGCCCTTTATGATGAGAAATATCAATATATACTTACTCTTAAAATCTCTCTGATACTCTCAGTATCTCCAGAACCTGATTCTTCAGGTTCCAGTCTATTCTGAAATTAGAAGAATTCCATTTTAAATTATTGCTTCTAAAGATGACAAATGCACATATCACCTGACATTTACTGGAAATACTGCTATCATCAAGATCCTTACAGGAGTCTGTCACCAATAAAATAAATTATAATACAGCAAAAACATTTCACTTATGTTTCTGATGTTTCACAACATCTTCTTTTGGAGTCACTGAGCACTGTATTTACCTAAAGGTGCTCTATGAGCACAGTGATAACTATCCTGCAGGCCATGTGACTGTTTAAGTGAACTGAAATAATATCTCAGACAAAATTTAACTTTACAGAGGTACCTGTCAACATTAAAAATATCCTAAAATGCAGATCTTACAAATAACCCCAGTTTCCCACAACGTGCCCCTCATTTAAAAAGCTAAATTATGAGTTTCTTACAACTCACAGCTGGAATAAAAAAGATGACTTTTATAAACAGAAATCAGTATCAATCAATTTTCTAAAACATTCTGTTGAAAAAGCACCTTAGTGTTTAGTCTTTGGTGAGTTTCACAGCTGTATACATTTTGCAGACTACAAAAAAAAAAAAAAAAAAAAAACAACACAGAGAGAGCAGTACTATCTGAATAAGTCATCATAGTACCAAAGCTGAAGTTTCAAATGCCCAGGAGTTAAGGATGCATTCCTTGGCTGCACTGAGAGTTCTCCCACTTCACTACAGAATAAAAGGCCTTGAAACTTGCTGTCACAGAGGACAAGAAAGTAATGGTGGGGCAGGACTTGGTGTTTCCTGCTACGTTTACATAAGTGGCCTTTGACTGAGTAAAACTGTTGGCCTGGACCACCTTAGGGTCTTAGGGATCTGGAGCTGCCTTGCTGATCTCTGGAAGTCAGCATCAGTGCAGGCTCAATAGTGCAGCAGAACACTGTTAGTCTGTTTTTATGCTCCAGAAATATATTGGCACAATTTAGCAGACCAAGAATCAGGGGAGTGTATAATCCATTTTGGCCAGTGGAATATGTTTCAAACTATCTTGTTAAATAGTCATGATACCCAGTGTGGCAGATGGTTTTGTTTAAAAGTCCACCCCAGGATTTCCACTGGTGTCAGTGGTGAACTGTGTCTAAGTGTAAAATCAGCTCTCACTATGAACCGAAAATTCAGGCCAGATTCCTTCCTTAGCTGCGTGCACATGTATCCTCACAGATATAATGGGAAAAGTCCAAGTACAGGAGTAAGATGGATCTGAAACTCATTCTTCAACATTTCCTGAGCACTGAGCATTCAAAATACAAACACTGTCATCATGCTGGTATGTGTTCTAGTATTTAATGACAACAAACATAACTGACTGTCAAACCACTTCTCTGTTCAGTAGCAGGAAGAAATTAATAATTTAGGTTTAGAATGCCTTTTTGTTGAAATTTTTGTTTCATGTTCTCCCATATATTGTTGCTTTTGCACAGGAGAGTATACACATCCACTGACATTTTAAAATGTGAATACTGGGTGTTTATGTAGCTTACAGTATTCTCACACTTCAGTCAGACATTTATTTGCATTTCGGCATGAATGTTTTAGAAAACATAATTATCTCTGCGGCAGTCAGGCTACTTTCCCAGAGAAAACCTCCTATTTAGTTCTGGATTCCTCTGTGGCAAGTTAAGCTCATTGACAGAGAACCCCAAATACTCACTAATCCTCTGGAAGGAGCAGATGGTCCTGTGGGTCCTGGTAGTCCAGGGGGTCCTGGCAATCCCTCACCAGAATCACCCTGAAATGGGAATTAAAATAAATCAGCAAGGATTTAACCACATAAAGACTATAAACACTAGCGACAATCTGTGTGGATTTCCAGTCACAAGAGTGGCTGCTTAGTTGCTATGAGCAGGGTTGGATTTTTTTATTTCTAAGATAAGCTCCCAGGGAACATGATCTTTGCATTGGCAATGGAATAAAAAATGCTTCTTTTTCTAACTTCTGCAATGAATTTGCAAACGTACAAGCACCATTAACAGCATTAGGCAGCGCATATGTCTTGCCAGAATAAGGTTTAACTGTGGATCTTGCATTTTTAGGGTATATTGTATATGGACCCTCACCTCACCCCCAAAACCCGAAACCAAACCAAACCAAACCAAAAAAAAGTAGTCAAAGTGGCCACACCATGGTACTCAATCTGTAAATTTCTTGATTTTATTGCTACCCTCTGTAACACTTTGTTCAATACCACCACAACATGATTTTTCTTCTGTGTGTTGACCTTTATCTACTGCCAACACAATGAAAGACCCTGTTCAAATATGTGCCATTTTCTCTTATAATTATTACCATTTCTTATAATTTGTCTTTCTTACATCACCTCTGACATTTTGCTGAGGTTAGTTTGAACTGCTTCAGCTTAAGATGTTTGCGACAATTTTTTTGCTCAAATGCAGTATTTTTCACTCGAGTCAAGAGTTGAGGTTTTGTCTCCACTGATCTGTGCTTTACCCTCTAAACTGCCCATTTGCTAGCTTGGTTTATGAGCATTTTAGTTGTGTTCTATAAATTCACTTATTTGGTTACCTAGCAGGAAACACTGCCTTTTAACTGCCTCTTGGTCACTTGCTCTTCATGGTGAGAGTTCATTAGATAAATGTATTCATTCAGTTCATTGTTCCCTGTGGCTTTGTCAAATGGTTCCTATAGTGATACTTCAGTCATATCCACAGAGAATGTGTTTAATTAATTTGGTGCTATTTTCACTGTCTGCCAGTGAGTTCATTTACAGATGCTCTTCATTAATTTTAACACATCCTCGCTTTTTTCTAATGACTATTACTTCAGCTCCTAGCAGTGTTTGGTGCTTGTTTTCATGCAATTTCTTCCACTTTACGTGCACTGCAAGGAAGACAAAAACCCCAGATCTCACATTTAGGTCACAGTCATTTTTAGGAAGCCTGACTGTATCCATTCCCAAGGAGCATGTCATGGCTGTATCTCTGCACAGATCATGGACCAGGGTGGAAAAGTGACAGCCAGCCCACCACTCTCCACTGATATGTAGTGTCCCAACCATTCCTGGCTTTCTGTTTTCAAGTAGAAGCACCAGAAAAAGGAAGGTGGATCCTGCTACTGTTCCTGAAATCTAGATATTGTTATACTGGAAAAGGTGCTGACTGTAGACAGCATAACAGTTTTGAACTTTTGTGTGTTCTTTAAGCTTTGGTCACCCTACCAACACAACCAGGCCTAGGAAATCACTCTGACTAGGATACTGAAACAATTTGCTGAACAACTGATAACTTAAACACAATTCACCTGTATAAAAGAGGATTAGAGCAGTGTCTTCTTGTTTGTCCTCTTTTTACTGCAGGAGTTGTATGTTTAAAGTATTGCCAAGACAAAGCTCTGCATATGAAGCTGTTAGCTTTCCTCAGTGCTTTTGAACCTGTTGTTAGGATTTTTAGCACTCTTTTGCTAACTTCACAGTGTCTCTTTGAAGCGTCCCTTGAAAATGTTAGTCCAATTTTTAAATTAAAAACTGAGCTTAAGATGTCTTTACTAAAAGAGACATAAAAGTAATCAGGAATAGCCTACCGGAGTATTTTCCTTTCCAATATAGCTTTTGCTCTCTACAGCTAAGCTGCTTCTCTTGCTGCTAGAATGTTCTCCTTCTGTTATCTATTCGGATCGATAAACTAAGGCTGTATGGCCTTTGGCTGTGAGGTCAGCTAGAACACAATCCTTAGGTACTGGCTCTGGGACTCCTTTTAGCACCACATGTTCAAAGCTAGTATTTTGAGTACGGTTTTTCGTGCATTTTGCATGAAATAACTTTAGACATATACTGAAATCTATCAGCTTGAGTATTTGAAAGTAAAAAGCTTACTGGGATGGCACTGGAGGAGTACAGAGCCGACCTATGCTCAGTCTCATCTTGCAGCCTACTGGGAGCAGTTAACAAGTGATGCTACCCCTGAAGCATTGTCTGAATGAGGTCTGTTTGATTGCCAGAGACCACGCCTGCAAGTCTGAACCATCAGCAAATCAGTAAGTTCCTGCGTGTGCTCCATTTGGCAGTGTAGGTGTAGCACTTGTTGCTGAAGATTGGAATGGTCACATTACAGGAGCTACAGCTGTAGCAGCTGCAAAATAAAATGCATTTGCTAATTTGCACTTTGCTTATAAATAGAAGAAATTGCAATGGCCATAATCTTGACATTTTTCCATTTGCTTGGTTTTCATTAAAAGAATCCTGACTGATTTTTTTGTTTCCATACATGAATTATTTATGCCAGTACCAAGTACCCTAGAAATAACTCTGGTCACAAGAAGGACCACAGCAGATTTGCAAGAAACCTAAAAGGCTAATTGTCAAAGGACACTTACATGCTTGTAATGTCTGTTGACAACTGATAGAGTGTTTTACTGATAATCTGCCTCCACAGCTTATCTTTCCTGAAGGGCCTGTATCCATACACTGTAGCACTCCATTTGTGAGCAATCTCACCATATCTCTGTAACCTCTTTGAGGTGGTAGCCCTGTGACTGTGCATGGACTTGTAAGCCCTCCTGTTTGTCTCCCATCCTGCCTGGTTTTGTGAACATGTATCTGAGACAGGTCCCAAAGGAGACCAAGAGTGTCCCCATCATGATGTACCTGAGATGCTCCCTGACTGCTCCACATGCCTTCACTTCTCTACAGTTTTTAAGAACCTTCTGCTCAACATATCTTTCCATTACAGCTGGACATAGGGATGGGGGGTTGTCAGGCAATCTCATGACCTGATTCCTGTACTGGAGAATAATTTTATCTTTGAAATTATTGTGGGTAATTTCAAATGAATCTGAATGGATGAGATTTAGATGGGTCATGTTTGTGAATTTATGAAGTCTCTATTGTTTTATTAAAAAGATGAAAGGGATTATTAATTTGACACTTGGAGCTAGTATCTGTATGTCAATTTTGTGTACAACATGTACTTTAATAATAGATGAATCCATTATATTTCACTTAATCTGAGAAGTGATACAATCTGTTACTTCATGTAGATTGACTCTTATTTCCATTATATTCATTTCCTAAGGGTAATATGATTATAATGCCTCTGTTAAATCACTTAGCCAGTAGAGTAAGTTTCCCAGAGCAGTTATATACAACAATTGAATTTTTCTTATTAAGTGTTCAATACATCTTCCTTAGCTCTTCTGTGAAAGCTCAACTTTTTCTACTGCTGAAGGTTATTCACAGCCTTGAAAAATACTTATGATTCTGGTATGGTACCATCCATTCACAGATGAACAGCAGGATGTTTAAATTTTTCCTGTGATTCCATATTTTTATGTCTCTCTCAGAGTGTACCAAATTCATACCTGTCCAAGAATAAATAGTATCTGAATGATTGTTGGGTATTAAGAGGACACATACTTTTTCACCTTCTGGGCCTGCTTTTCCTTTCAGTCCTGGCAACCCCTGAAGTCCATTTTTACCCTAAAAAGAAATAAGAGTTTCAATTAGACATTCTCTTTCATGTAGGTTGAACAGGCTGTATACCTAGCAGCAGAGGCTGGATGTAAGGATGACAGACTCTAGCTCTTGGTTTATACAGTGGGAGGAAGTATGGGACTTGGCATAGAATGCCCCTGGCAGTGCCCAAAATGTGCCTCTCACCACATCTACTCTCCCTACAACAAAGTGGCAGAGAAGCCTGTTTGGGGGATACAAATGGAAACACCGCAGGCTGCATTTGGATTTGGCAGAGTACCAACAGGACCATCACAGCACTGATGGCAAGGATTTTTAAAACTGTAGTATTTGTAACACACTACTGCCAGCTGCTGCTCTGAGTGCACAAAATCATACCTTTAACTTAAGCCTGCTCCCACCATCTACTAAAACATCTTTTTGTCTTAACCAACTTGAATCTATTCAGTTTCTACTAAATAGGATCCTTCCTGAGGACATACCTCTGACAGGCAATGTGGGATACTAGATTGCATTTCACCCCATTTTCCATTCTAAACTTCACAATCAAATGAATCCCAAATTATCCTTTACATCTTTGTATTATCTACATAGAATATGCATATGCTCTTTCTATAGAGCCTTGTTCATGGGCTAGACAGAACTCACACCAGCTTTAAAGTCAGTGGTATTATAAAATGGGACTGCATATGAATTAACCTAGGACACTCAAGAAAATATTCAGAAGACAAATAAACAGTATTTTCCCACTGGCATTTTGGGAGTCTGGGCAGTTGTGGTCATGGACTCTATGGTACAGGTTTTAGGACTGCCCTAGTTTTAAAGATGGGTTATATAAAGTCATTAGGGAGAAAAATGTATCTCCAAGACTGAAGGGTGTTGGCTTTTTTTCTATTGTGATTTTTCCTGGTATTTACTGGTAGCAGGTAGAAAACTAGCAAACACATGACCAACATAAATATAGAACATACTAATTTCATTGCTGAGTGAAGCCCCATCAAAACAATAGTAATTGCATGGGTATACGTAAGGTTGGAACCCAGATGCACATGGACAAAAAAGTAACTACAAAAAGTACAAGACACTGTCACAAGATGCCTATGATAAAAAATAGGAGTGTTTTCACAAAGACAAGACAATTGGGTTTGAAGCATTTGAATTATATTTGAAGAATTTTCTCTAAGACATATTGATTTCACAGAATTTTCTTTGAAGATATTGCTGCATGAAGGCTTCTGTTAATACATCAAATATAAACTTCTTGTCCAAAAACAACTTAATGATACATAACCTGAGTTTTGGCTAAATATTTGCAAACCTAGCTACATTTCTTTGAAGATACCAGTGTCTGAAGGCAGCATTCAGAAAGGAGTTCAATAATGCACCCCATGAATGACCACTGAAATATTTTTTTAATATCTTAAAACATACCAGTTTCATTTGAGGTTCAGTTGCAGGGGGCAGGAAGGGTCAGGAAGCTCCCAGTGGTGGCACATGTTAGTACGGAAAAAGGGGAGAGGGCATGGGAAGGGTGATAGCCTCTGGGTGGTAAGGTCCTGGAGAGGGGAAGGATGCATAAAGTGGCAATGACAAACAAATGCGAAAGGAAACAAAGAAGCCAGGCAGCAGAACATCAGTAGAGGACGGACAGAGAACAGCAGCTGAGAGATGCATGGAATAGGACAGCTGTGGGTTTGTTACTGCGCGCTTTGCTGGGCAGTACCTCACAGAGAGGATGCATCTACAGGCTATCAGTGTCATGTGGTGGACTGACGCCAGGGTGAGAGTTATCTGGAAAAGCTGGGAAGGAACACCCCAGGAAGAAGACAGCAAATGTGACAGAGAAAGGTAAAGTAGAGGAACTCAGAGAAAGGAAAGCAGGAATGATGAAGTGGAAGATGCAGTCGAATTACTGCACAAGAGTAAAGGGGTGAGAGGTGCATCTCAACTCAAAAGTACTCTCAATTGACTACAAAGTTTATTGCAGCTAAGGTTAGGATCAGGCAACACAGAAGCATGTGTCTACAGCGGGTCAATGAAGCACCCCTCTAGAAGGGGTCTGAGTATG
This sequence comes from Prinia subflava, assembly GCF_021018805.1. NCBI lineage: Eukaryota > Metazoa > Chordata > Aves > Passeriformes > Cisticolidae > Prinia > Prinia subflava. The sequence goes on from NC_086247.1 coordinate 95,606,548, forward strand.
TCCCCTTTTTGAAATTCCCCTCAGCAAAAAAGCCAGCCTCACCAGAGCTGAATTCCTAGTACAGCTGCTTATGCCATGCCTCTTTCTTTGCAACTTGGAAATCAAAAATTTCTCTTAGAAACCTAGAATTTGCCCTCTTGACAACCTGATGTCAACTATAGCACCAGAACTGTTTTCTAAAGAGAGGAGATGAAGAAAACACTTTGCTGCTTAAGCCTCAATGCAGCAGAGCCTCATAAAAAATGTGTTTCTTTTAATTCAATTAACAAAAATATGTATAAAAGACTACTTACAGGTAATCCATTTTTATCAGGAATGCCCTAAAATAGAACATCTTTGTTAGAAAGATAAATAAAACACTGTACTACAGAAGTAGCAAAAGAGAAAAAACAATTAAATTGTGATGTGCCATCACAATGGTGACAAAATGTGACAAAATGACAAACCAGAACTATTTTGAACACTATGGCACAGTGGGATGCTTTGCACCTCTCTTTGATCTCATGCATCTTGTGCTGATGGTTCACAAGAATCTGAAGTAAAACATCCTGGGTATAGAGAATTCATTGAAGGAAGCCTGTGAGTTCTGCACCTTTGTACACATTCAAACCCGACAGCTGGGAGGGTGCTGTAGCACTACCCAAGAAGTTGGTGGAATTGCTGCTCTGAGAACATTTTTGTATTGGCAAAGCTGCTTGCCTTTGCTTTCTGATGGTTTTCACTCACCAGGCCCTAGCCCCTGACACATGTGCAGTGCAGGCAGGATCCTCCTCAGCTGCTGGGCTAAAAGCCATCTCATAGAAGTGTAACTGGTGACAGTGTGCAAGTCTGTGCAGTTCCAGGGCTCCATGTATGTGTGATGGATTACCCTTACTAAAATACATGTTTTCTTTCAACAGAGACAAAATACTCACAGGCTGACCAAGTTGCCCAAGTTTCCCTGGAGATCCGGGAGGTCCTTGATCTTTATTTTCCATATCTTCTATTCCTGACCCTCCTAGAGGCTCTGTGGACCCATCCTCTACTTCCTGACCTTTCTGGCCCTAAGTAATTAAAATGTGAAATGTGAAAAATGTGTTGTATTACTTTTCCCATTTGTCTCTCTTCCCCCCTCCCCTCCCTTTTATCCTACAACTTTTGCTTTGCTCAATGCAGTCAGAACCTGATAGGCACCATACAAACAGTATATTCCATTCAACAAAGGCAATCTGTATTAAAGATCATTCATGCACCTAACAGATGAGCTGCTCTCTGAGCTGGTCACCTAGATGCAGATGACCATGATCTTATTTCATATCCACATAAACCTGCACTAAGTCAATAGTGTGGCTTTGAAAAAATAAAATTTTCACATACTCAGTCTGTCAGGGAAAAAAATTGTGAGAGTTAAGATAGACATGTTTAGGAGTGTTTTAGCCAGCTTGCCCAAGATCCATGACTAACAAAGGAGGATTACATATTGGTTAAAAAGTGGCAGAAGAAGAAACAATGATAACAAAAAATAAAAATGGAAACCAGCAAGACTATAATGTTGCTAAACATTAGTATTTGGTCAAGAGAAAGTAATAATAACAAAAGGAATAATTTAAATATTCCAGAACAAAATAAGATGTTCCAGGAATGAAGCTTGGACATTAATACACATTTAAATCAGAAACTGGTATACAGAACAAAACATGTAAGTCAGTATCGTATTTTGAAATAAGCACTAGAATTTACCCACAATTTAAAGCACCAATAAAATATTTTGAGTTCCTTTATCAGCTAATGAAACTAGGAGGGATGAAATATTATAACTCTCAAAGCATTTTAAAGTTAACAGGATGACAACTTTCAGCAAAGGAACTGCAAGCTGATTTTTTGAAAGACCTTTCTGGGTTTTGTCAAAAGGAAAGGTCTCAAAGACCAGATTTTTTTTTTTTTTAATTTTATTTTATTTTTTAATCTGGACTCATTACAGATTTTTTCCAATCTGGAAAAGCATTAGAAAAAAATCTATTTAGTTAAACTGTGGGTAGAGATCATAGTCTGAATGAGTTAACATGATTGTTGATCCAGTGTTAGAGTATTGCAGGAGGTAGCAGATGGTATGGCAGGATGCCTCTCAATCATCTGCTAAGGATCTTGGGAGTATGAGCAGGTTCCTGTTGACTGGAGGATAATCAGTGTTATTCCTGTCTACAAAAAGGGTGTAAGAGAAGACATAGAACTACAAATCTGTTAGCCCAACCTCAGTTCCTGGAAAATTAAGAAGATCCTTTTGAGTATCATTGAAAAGAATTTAAAGAACACTGCACTTGTCAGGAGCAATCAGCCTGGGTTCACAAAGCAAAAGTCCTGTTTAACTAATGTGGTATTTCTCTGTGGTGAAGTCATCCACATGAAGGATGAAGAGACAGAGGTGGATGTAACTTCCCTCCATTTTTGTAAGGTTTTTGATGCTGCCCATAACGGCATTCTTTGGGGAAAATTTTCCATCTGTGGGACGAGTGGGTTCATGGTGTGCTGGGTGAAGATCTGGCTGAAGGGCAGAGCTCAAGGGTTGTGGTGAACAGGGCCATGTCTGGCTGGTGACTGGTCACCAGCAGTGTTCCTCAGGGATCAATTCTAGGGCCAGTTCTGTTCAATCTATTTCTTGGTGATCTGGATGCAGGCTTGAATGCACCATTCAGAGTAAGTTTGCTGATGATTCCAGACGGGGAGGTGCTGCTGACTCTCCTAAAGGACAGGAGGCCTTACAGAGGGATCTGGGTAGCTTAGAGCACTGGACAGTGATTAATAGCATGAAACTAAACAAGAACAAATGCTGGATTCTCCACCTAGACAGGAGTAACACCAGGTGCAAGCAAAATCTGAGAGAGAAGTGGCAGTAACAACTCTTTAAAATTAGTATTTTCTAAATGATTTATCATTATTATAACACATAATCATCTTGAGTATCTGTGTAGTGAAAAATATGTTAAAATTGAAATAAAGTAAGAAAAATTTGTAAAGGTAAGTGAGTAGGAAAACTACTTGTCACAATAGATTTAAATTTAATGTGTCACAATTCGTAAATCAAAACTGAATTTTTATTTAAGAAATATGGCACAAAAATTAAAAAAAAAAAAAGCAAAACCAACTGGTAATAGTTTATCTGATATTTAGTTTATCTATTTATTTATATAAACTAATATTAGAATTGCTGCTTTAAAAAGATGAAAATGCAAGCATGAAAATGTTAAAGGAATTATATTTGGAAGTTCTCCAACAAATACTAAAACTTTTTTTATGTCAGCTCCGATGGATGATCCTTAACTTAATGTTTCACCACTTGCTATATTTTACCACAGTAAACACAGGAACGCAAGAAAACCCTGCAAGGAACAGCCTTAAACACTTGAACTAAACACACATGATGTGGAAATTTTATTCTAAATTTCTGTCCTTCATGACACAGTGTGTTTTCTGTCAAAAAGAAGATGTCATAACCGACTGTAGTTTCAAGCAATAAGAAGAATGTGCTTTTGGTGTAGGATTCTCCAGGCAAGAGGAAGGAAAGGTCATTATTTTTTTGGTAAGAAAAATCTGTGGTGGCTATTGCAGTAGGAATGTTAATCAATAAAAAATGTACCGGCAGATGACTATTTTGAAATATACCAACAAGTAGGGTAAGTATTCCAGTAGCTCACAGGATTTCAATTGGGTGACCTATGTAATTTCATTTTGTAGAATCACACAAAATTCAGGTTACACACTACCTTACAAATGCAATATGTTTCAAAGTCAAGATTTTCCTGTTCCTGGGACTAAAAGACTGGGCATCCATTATACAGACCTCCTCTCTACTTACTTCTGGCAAAACATCAGCACCAGAGCCGTCTTCTTCTCTTAACATTTTCTGTGTGACAGTGGTGGACTCACTGTTGCCTTGTCCATTTTCCATGACAACTACATCTAAATAAAAGAATCACTTATTAATTAGAGAGCAAACCAAAACCTGCCCAGAGCTATTTATCAGAGACAGATGCAGCAAGTTGTATGAAAAAATAAATTATTCAGATTATGACTAAAACACATTCCAAATATTAATATTGGTCATTTTACAGCTCTGAAAATTTTAAAAGAAAAAAAAAAAAAGAGAAAGGTGAGTGTAAAATTACAAAACATGTCTATTTTAAGGTCAAGGGCTGTATTGCATCATGTTTCCCTCAAGTTCTAGTCTAATTTGTCATCCATGTAACACAAAAAAAAAGAGATAATTGAAACAGGTACTATCTGAAGTATGTGCGGAGTCAAAATACCAACATTGTCTCTGGTCTTATTAATATATCTAGCTTTTCTTTTTGTTTTCTAGGAGTGCCCTGAAGTTGTCCTAGCAGTGGAGTACTGGATTCCTCACTGCATTATGCCCTGCTGTGTTTGCTTTGCTGCCTACACTTGTACCCAACATCCCCCCCACTGGTGCACTAGGCACATTCACATCCTTTGGAGGCAATAGGAGTAATAAATAGTTGTTTATTCCATGGCAGGATTCAGTTTTACACAAAAGGCTGTGCTTTACATGTAAAGGTCATCAAATAAATATCCATGTGGTGCCATGTGGCTCTAGAGGAAGCAGGACTATTTGCAGAGGTATATAACTCAAGGGGTGCCATGCTTCTCACTGACCTTAGCAGAATAAAGAGAATTTTTCTCTTTTCATTCCCTTTGCCTAACACTTGCACTTATACTGGAGTGTTGTAGATTGTCACAGCAGGAGCTCCTCAGGTCAGTTTCTCAGTTTTATCCAAGTACTTTTTTAAAAATTTTGAAATATGAACTACAGTAGTGTAACTGAAACTTCCACACTACAGAAGGGTAAATCCATTCTTGGCATGTTTAACAACAAGTCTGAGATAAGCCTCTATATGGAGGGAGAAGGGAGAGATATATTGAACAGTGGCTGCAGTTGCTACCACTTATGTCTGCTGCTATTAATGAATTGCAGTTTAACAGACTCCTCTTCCAATGACCAAATGTTTGATGTGCCAATTCTTTTCTAGCACACAGATGTCCAAAACCATAGGATTTTCCTCTCCTGGCTGCACCCAAAATATGACAGTGGCTTTCCATACACAGGGAAATGATAGATTCAAACCCAGAGAATGTAAATGACCCCACCCCCCAAGAAAACACCAAAACCCGAGGCAGTGCCTTGTTCTTTAAATTTAGTTGCTTCTGAGGTTTCTTCTGGTCTATGATTTCCAGAGAAATCATTCTCTTCCAAATAAGACAATACTGTTGAAGGGGCTTCCACTGGCTCAGCCAAAGTATCTTCAGGCTAAAAAAAAAAATCCCAAAGAACGGTTTAGAGTAAAGGCTTATCACATGTTTTAAGAGAAGAATCACTAGATTACCTCCCTCAAAGGACAGTAATCAGAACTACCACATCTATGAAGCAAGCCAGAATTCTGAGGAAAACTAGTGTAGTCCCTTTGGACTATATTCCCCCAAAGCAAGGGATGTACACTTGACAAACCCACAGAGACGGACGAAACTACACGTAACGTACACTTGTCAGAGACTGCATTTTCAAGAAGGACCTTTGGCTTGTTTTATTCCAGCTCAGCATTGCTTTACCTATTAAAGTATCTTTATTTCAACCCATGAGTTTTCTGATTTCTCTTCCAATTCTCTGCCCATTCCACTGGTGGGGTAATGAGGGAGTAGCTGTGTGGTGCTTAGTGGCCAGCTGGGATTAAATCACATTTTCAGAAGGAGGAATAAAAGCAAAAAATTCTATTATTGCTGAGTGTAGTTTTGAACCGTGCAGTAATTATGAAGATTATTAAACAGAAGCTAAAAACAATAGAATTTATATTTTTCTGGATAGAGAAGCTAGACTTCTTTCCTGAATTAGCTACAGTTTTATCCAAATGAGAAAAGTCAAGGCTCAGTAAGATTTTATGGATTGAATTTTGTGGTGTGATGTAAAATGCAGAGGAATCATCAAGCACTAGGTGATTTTGCTGCCATTTGGGAAAACCCTACCTGTCTGCAGAAATTCAGGAAAAGTAAAATGCAAATCCTACATCCAGTGAGGAATTACCCCATGGAGCAGTACCAGTTGGGGCCAGCTGCCTGTCTTTTGATCACTTTTGAGAAATATGAGAAAGCAAGGACTGCCTCAAGAAGGCTCAGAACAATCTTATCAATGTGTAGAAGATCCTGATAAGAAGGAGTAAAGAAGATGCAGAACCAGATCCTTCTCACTGGCTGTAGCCAGTGAAGGGAAAAGAGACAATGGACTCACATTAACATACAAGAAATTAAGGCTCTATGTCAGAAAAAACCTGCATTGAAACAGAGAAGCTGTGGAGTCTCCATTCTTGAGGAAATTCAAAACCAACTGGCATTGAACAACCTGCTCACTGAGCAACCAGCTGTATTTGGCTCTGCTTTGAAAAGGGAATTAGACAGGGCAATTTTCAAAAGTCCCTTTCAAAATCAACTAGTCTGTGATTCTGTGCAAAGCATAAGGCAGGCCAAAATGAGTTAAATGAGCTCATATGTAAAAGGCAAAAAAAAAAATTCATAAAAATTTATTCAAACACATCAGGAGCAGGAGGCTGGGTCAATACTTAACAAAGTTACAAAAAGAGTGTTTAGAGAATTTGAAGTCTATAATAGAAAAAATAAGGTTTTCGTCCATTCATGTTGATTCTGGAAGAGGTAAATTCCTGCAGAAAAATATTCTTGAGAAACTCAGCAGTGGATATGACTAAAACTGAAGTCTTAGTATGAAAAGGGTAGGAAACACAGTAAGTGAATGACAGGACATCACAACGAAGAAGTATTTGCCCTCAGATTCCGAAAGATTCAACAGTGAAATAGTATGTACAATATCAGACAAATGTGAGCATTTGTGAAAATGTGTTTTTCTCTAAAGGACCCAACTAGAACCTGTATTTAAAAAAAAGAATGTTTGACACAAGCAGCATGGAAAGCTTCATTGTGAGGAACGGACTGGAATATTTGAGCCTGGTACAAAAAGTGAGGAGGACACAATATGTTAGAAATCTCTAAATATGGTAAGAAAAAGCTGTTTACTCTGTCATCCAGTCAATTAACCACCAAATGAGAGCTGCAATTAGTGTGTTCAGAAGGGCAAGAAAAAGGTGCATGTCCTTCACAAAACATGTAATTAAATTAAATAAAGTATTCTGCAGCAGTAATCAGAGGGTGGTAAAATTCTCATGTGTTAAAAAAATCCCAAACAAAAAACCAAGAAATTCAAAAATGAATAACTCAGCTGAGTTCCACATATACTTTTGGCACAAGCATTTCCTGAGATAAAAATTGATGCAGAATTCGAGTGTTTCCAGGAAGTGTCATATATATATTTTCCCAATTTTGTATTATTTTCTTCCCAAGATCTGGTTGCTGATTGTTGTCAAATATACCAGATTTTTTTATCTGGCCATCATTCCCATGGATGGGTGCATGCTGTTCTCACAGAAGCCTTTGGAAATTGCCAAATATGAAAGCTACTAATCAAATTCAGACGCCACCCTTTAAAAGAGCAATATTAAAGCAGAATTTTAAAGTAATCAAATAAATTTACCCTTATGGGAAGACGAGAAGGTGCAAGGGCTTCTTGTGCCTCAGAAGCATCATATTCTTGAATGCTGCCATTGCCACTGTTGTCCCCTGAAGCCTGTGCAAAACCCAATTATTGGGAGGAAGTTCATAAAAGTCAGGCAAAAAAGCATGATCTCCAAGGAACTGGCCAGTTAAATGCAGAAAAATGCTCCTTTTTTTTTGGCTAGCGAAGCCTCAGTGTCATTATGAGGATAACATTTCAGTACTTACAGCATTCCATGAAAATGACCCTTCAGAAAAATAAAAGCCATAGTTCATTTCCTGAAAGGTGTTTTAGACAAAATAAAATTATACTTTTTGGAAAAAAAGGGTTTGGGGGTTGTACAGGAAAAAAAATTTGCCCCACATATAGTTTTAAGTATGATACAATATTTCCAAGAAAAAATACCACATTTAGTGTTATGGAAGATGCCAAATGGAAATTTACTTTGAAATCTCTGAGGCATTGAAAAAGTGTTTATAAGAATACTTACATAAGGGTCATCATCTTCACAATGATCTTCAGTAGCCCTTGGGTCAGATTTGATTGTCAGATGCTGAATTGAGCCCTACATGGAACATCAAAAACATTTTAAGGAAGTAATATTTTAAGTAGCATATGTGAAGTGGAGTGAGAGTGGAGGGGTGGGAATTAAACAAAGAAACAAAATACCCCTAACAGTGGTCTGATTTACTTGGAATATGATCTGAAGTATAAATTTCATTATAATAACCCAAACTTAAAGATATAAATATGTTCACAGATTTTCCTTTTGCAAAATGTAGAGCAAATGGAAGCTGCCAGAATATAATGACTGTCATGTCACAATGACATTACGATCACCATACTGCATTGTTAGTGCCCCAGATGAAGGATCTATGGATTATGTCCTGCATTATACACTCTGTAAAACACTGTCTGCTTTTTTTAGTTAAGAAGTGCATTGCAGCTCCAGAAGTGGCATGTGAAAACCCTAAAAATGGAGACAAAGGAGCGGATGGGAATACCAATAAGTGATGAAGTGAGTCAGGAAGAAACCAGTTTAAAACTTTCCAGAGAGGAAATAAAGGAGAAGGATTTTCTGATAACAATCAGAAAATTCAGTTTCTTTTTTCAGAGTCACAAACTGTACCTCTCAGTCTGACACACTGAAGGAGCTGTAACAATTTCATTTAAAATATTCCACTATTGCTTCTGCAAAGACTCAAAGTGCTTTAAGAAATGTGGGAGATGTTTCTTTATTACAAGATCTCACAGAGTTTGACATGATGCACAACGGGACACAAAGATATTCAAGTCAAGAACCTGTTTACATATAGCACACCACCTAGAATATTTTAGAAAGGAATAAAATTTGTGCTTCTATCTTTAAAAACCCTCTAATTTATCTACCTTTGAAGACCATGAAACTCATGCACTTGGTGTCTCCTGAGTTTGCTGGCCTTCTGAGGCAACAGCTCAGTAATCTCAACATCCTATTTCTCTCAAAACTTAATGGGCAACTCAGATATTGAACCATATCAGACTGAATGAACAGTTTATTGAAAAATCATACATGAAAGGAGGCACGACTAATTAAGCAGTCTCCTGGATGTGACCTTTTTTTCACAGTACAAGTGAATCACATATGGAGAACATATTTTTCTCCTCTTGCTCTAATCTGTGGCCCTGGATGGTAAAGAAAGCAAAATGGAGATCTCCAATGTGTTACTGCTAGTCAATTCCTCCAACTAGGAAAGTCATGGATCAGTCTGCATGATAGGGATGGTAGGTATGCAGCATTTAATTCCCTCTCTGGGACTTATAGCTGTTGCTATTCCCTGTAAAAACTAGTTTGCAGCATCTGGCATCATCACTGATCCAGCTACACTTGTTTGTTGTTTACAAGCATCATGGCCAGATTTTCCTTTGGTTTCAATAAATCTGATGACAGTTATGTACTTTTGTGCCTGACAACCAGAGCCTTAGACACACCAATTCCCATTAGCCAGAGCAAACCAGCATCTGACATCTATTCATTTGCAGAATCTGCTGTGATTTGTTTCTGCTTTGGGCAATTAATGTAAACAGTTCTTGGCATAGAAACAGAGTTTGAGTAAGGTTCAAGCATTTAGTTTTTCTACTCAAAAGCCATTGTATCATATGAGGCATGAAGAAATAAAGGCACAGGAAACTAGAGTACAAGTCACAATTAATGCTAATGAAGCACTCAGAGTATTGGCTGAAATTTATGTACTCAACATAGCATACAGAACAGCCTGTTTCAGTGAAAATGTATTACAGTGTCATCCACCATGCATTTCTGTCATCATATTTACAGATTTTTGGTGATAATCTCAGCAAGTGATCATCACATGTTTTCCAGGTGGCATACCAAAGCACTTTCCTTTTCCTGAATGTTTCTCAATCCTACTTAGTGATCAGGCATTCACAATACTCCAGTCCTCCTATTTGCCTAAAAAAGGTAGCACCAACACACAGTTTTCCTATATATCACTTTCCACCCTTTATTTCCTGCTAATCCATATAGTTCTGTGATACTAGGTGCTTAAACTAGTTAGACAAATGATAAAAGTACATTAAACTTGCTGCTTACCAGGTGGAACTCACAACCTGCCAGTATGCCTGAACATTGGAAAGAACATGTTTATTCCCTAAAGAAAAGGATACACTCTGTTTTGTGCTGCTGCTTAACTAATTTAGAAGAGACATTAATCTCACAAAACACAATACAAGTTCTGAAGTACAGGAAATACAAAAATAGGACAAATAAAGTGTGACATTTTCCTTTCCATTTGACAATAAGTCAATCTCACGCATGCTGAGTGCTCTCAATGGCTGAGAACTTCAGCTAGGATGCAGCAGGAAGGATGCTTCCATTCAAGTTAAGAAGGCTTGGGAGCCTTCTTAATAGTGGTTTTGGTGCATTCTATTTCCTAAAGCACCTGATAAGCTTCAAATAACATATAAATTATAAAAATACACCCTTCCAACTATCCTTACCTTTGATGACATCATTCTCCTTCTGATGTTGAATATGAATACCTAACTAATCATTTAAAATATCGGCTAAATAGTAAGGTATTTTCAGAAATTAAGAAAATGAATTCTCTGAAATGTGCCCTTCTTAAAAAGGCCATAAAATTTATGTGACGTATTTACTTGAAATTTATAATATTCAAACTGAAGATTTGGTTTAATATTTGGACCATTAATAAAATTCTGAGGCTCTCAGAACATTTGTATATTAAACCAGAGGTTATATAACTTCACTGTCCAAACCCTAGCTAGGTATGGAAAACACAAGTTATATGATTTGACCCTCACTTGGCATATAACCTCTGTAAGCAGGGTAGAGAGTACATGCATTAAACACTGAGGCATGCGAATTTATTAGACAGCACTTACTGTGAACTTTTCCAGTCCTGTGGCTCCTGCATTACCAACAAATATCCCAGAGCCAGATTCAAATACCAAAGTTCGAGCAGACCTTTGAAACTGAAGCCTCTGATATTCTTCACAGTCCATGAACAAAGCAATATAATTTCCCTCAACAGTCACTGTAAATTTATTCCACCTGTTAGTCATCACTGGCACTTTAAAGGAAGCAGCCTCTCGGGAGATATGGGATCCAGGCTCTGTGTAGTACATTATTATTCTTTGGGTGCTGTCATCAACTGGTGAAATCCTCAGTCCCAGGTAGATGGTTTTCTGGAAGGCATCTGTTATTGCAAAGAGCACTCCCCCACGATCACTGCTTGGTTTCACGGTAACCACAACAGCAAAATCTCGGTAGAAAGGCGATGGTATTATAGCGCTGGTCAGCCGGCCGATGTTGGAATCTGGACCAAAGCTGTAAGCTGGGAACCCTCCATAGCCCGTGACAAAGTAGATGGAAGGAGGAAGAGGGACTCCTATTAACTCCGTGAGGTCAAGGTGTCCTTTTGAGCCTCGTTCTGTGCATGAGAAAAAGCATGTAATTTATCCTTGAGGTACACAGCCCATTTGACTTACATGAGTTAACAAAAGCCTGAAAACCTGAAATGTAGTGTTATAATGCCAGGAACATACTTCTGATACTTCAGGCCACAGTCCAGGTAGTTCTTAAACACATCTAGCTATGTACACACATCATTTTTTGTCCTTTGACTAATGGAGGTTACTCGTACGTTAAAGGAAGGCACATGTAAACATTTGGTGCAATTGAATGGCAACATGTATTTCCTGCAGAATGTATTTACTTCAGCTGTCCACAAACTGCAAAAAATGCTGAATGTGCTTGCAAAGCAGATTCAGTGGAAAACAAGTTAACAGCTCTCGTATTGAGATCTTCTTTTCTCACAAAGACAGCAATAGTTCTCTACAAACAGCATGGCATAGTTTCACAAAACAGGATAAAATTTACAGTGGGTTTGCTGTAGCCCTTGCAATTACCTGTGTCTAAAACAGAGGTTAGATTTTATTTATGCATTATTTTCACATTTATCTCCTTAATTGCACTGTGTACATAACAAATACTGTTCAGCAATCAAAACTCAGTTTTGAAAGGAGAGTATTTATGCTTTGGCAAACATGCAGAATTATGTATCTCTGCCAAACATGCCCAGAGAGACAACTCCTACCAGGTAATGAAGGAACAATGATAACATCTAAGTATCTGCACCCAATTTTAACTAGAACCTTGGGGAGACACACTCTAGCAGCATATCAGAAACACAACTACCAATTTTTTTCTTGTAAGAAGTAAAAGCAAGCAAGAAAAGATAACATTTTTAATCATAAAGACCCATTCAGATCTGAGTCTATACAGAAATGCTGTTTCAGTTTTAAACTTATTCAGTTACCTGTGACTGTAATGGTTTTATAGGCTGAATAAATCCAAATGGAATAGTAATGGAAAATGTATGACAGTACATCTGAATGGCACAAGCAAAATGAACTGAAAAACTTTGCTTAAAACACCTGATAAAAATCAGGCAAAATAAAAGAATCTTACTCTTTGCTCTGTAAAACCAGCAAGCCGGTTCTGATGAAGAGCTATAGAGTTTATTCAGCTGCAATGCGCTCCTGTTATTCATTGCTCATATGCAGTACCAGCCTGGAATATGCATGGCAAAGTGTCTTCCATTGTACTAGTGGCTTTGCAAAGAAACTGTAAAGTGTCCTTCCTGTGCTGAAGATGTTATACAACAGTTTAAATAAATCCTGATCTATCTTCTTCTCTGTACTTTATAATCATAGAATCGTAAAAATTGGAAAAGACCTCCAAGATCATGGAGTCCAAATATGAATCCAGCCCCACTGTGTTCACCACTAAATCATGTCCCCACCTGCTACTCCACCCACCTTTTGAACACTTCCAGGGGGATCTCATAAACCGAACAAAGGCTGATGTGCTTCATACAGAAACAATTGCCCCAAAATATTTCTGAAGTATAGATGTTTTGTTTAGAAAAACTAGCTCCTCATCCAGAAACCATATTCCTTTGACATTTTTAAATGCTTTGTCAGAGACTTTTTTTTTTTTCCCAATAGCTTTAAAAGTGGATATACTTCTTTTCTGGCCAAACACAGCTAACAACATTTTGATTTTGAGTCTAATATTGGGTCATGTTTTCTATTCACACATACATACACATAAAGGAACCTGCACTACAAACAAAATACATAAGCTGTTACACAAGGGTAAGAAAGTAAGGAAAATACTAATCTTGAAGGATAACATAGGAACTGTACACAGATACCAAAGCTACATCCAAAGAGTCATGGTAAAGTGACCAAGGAAGGAGATGGGCAATATCTAAGATGTTCAGCCATAAGGCTTGGACAGTGGGATGCATCCTAGGAGCAAAATTAATAAATACAACAGTAGTTTCACATTTCCCATTCTCAAGGGGAGATTTGGTGACTGGAAAAGAGCCCATTATTCATTCTCCCCACACAACGTGCGGAACTGCAGTCTAGTTGCAGTTTCCCAGTCATTTACTCAACAGTAGCACACATAGAGCCCCACACACGAGCTCTTTTAGCCGCTGAGATAAACAAAACGTGTTTGCAAAAGGTGGCAGCAAAAGACAGCAAAGAGTCGGGATTTTAATTTGAGTAAAATAAGTCAGAAGGCTCAGGAAGAGTCTGAACTTCAGTGAGGCTAGGGTAGAAGCTTGCACTTCTCCACTGCAGAAAATCAAAACAAAACAGGAAGCATTAGCCAAATTCTATACTTACAGCTCATACCAAGCTCTTAATGGATTTATGAGGACTTAGAGACACAGTTAAAAGCAAAATACAGACCTACAACCACAGGTTTTCAATTATCTCTGACAAAATTAATGTCTCCCTAATGCAGTTATGTTAGAATAAAAATACTCTTATTACCTTACATAAATAGGTAAATGCTACACTATTTTAAGTACCTGTAAGCCGTCAGAGAACTATGTGGCATCAGAAAAGTTCTGCTTCAAACACTATTAAGGCACTGGACATTGGGGAGCATCCAGAATTCATCCCATACTTACCCATGTTTCCTAGACCTGGGGCACTGGAAGTTGTAGTACAGAAGCAGCTTTAATATTAGCTATATTTTATCTCAGCAAGCATAACCCCATAAATTGGAATGGTATTTTTATAATTTAGAGCTATGAGCTGTGCTGTACCTTGCATTTGATACTGTTACTGTATATTATCGTTGGAATTGTTATAGAATTTGCTGAAACCTGGCTATTCCCACTGAGTAGCTTCAGAGACCATTTGAGAAGCACTCGTGTGTTATAAAAATCATCCTGTAAGTCGGTATATGGAATGTTTCAAGACTGAAGATGACAATAGTAGGGGTTAGGTTGTTGTTTTTTTCTTTTATTCCAATTTTTTGATGTAATTACTTAGGCAGGATGGAATTTCAAATCTGTGGGACACAAAATGCTTTTTCACTGCTAACAAAGAGTGAATTACAGAGGAAAGAAAAAACCTATCTGCTTGGAGGCCTACTACATTTGTTTTAGATGTTAAGACTCAAACACAGTATTTATATATTCTAAAAGGGAATAGAGGCAGAGAAAGGTCCACATTCATATGATTTAACTTATTACACTGTGACTTTTTGGTTCGGAGCCTCCTTTCAGATGCGGTTCCTGGCACCCACAGCACTGTCTTTGGACTGTGCATGTGTTACCTCCTCCTGGTTGCTTCCTCCTCATATTTTCCATCCTGGAGCAGAGTAGACCCAATGCCAGGCCTGATCCAAAACCCTTGGATGATCAAACTGCATAATAGAATCATAGAATTCTTTAGGTTGGAAGGGACCTTTAAAGTCAAGTAGTTGCAGCCCCCGCTGCCATGGGCAGGGACATCTTTCATTGGACCATGTTGTTCAGAGCCCCATCCTGCCTGGCCTTGAACACTTCCAGGGATGTGGCACCCACAGCTCCTCTGTGCTTGCGCCTCACCACCCTTGTAAGTAAGGAACATCCTCCTAACATCTAATCTAAACCTACCATTCAGTTGATGTGTCTGACCACTACATGCCCTTGGGAAAAGTCCCTCCCCAGCTCTCTTGTAGGCCCCTTTAGGTATTGGAACTTGCTATAAAGTCTCCTGAAAGCTTTCTCTTCTCCAGAGAAAATACTATCAGGATGCTATATAAAAAGCTACTTTAGGAATATGACTAGAATGAAGAATTTTTTTACAAATAGTAGTTTAAAACACAAGATTATTCACTGAGGGTAGAAGTTTGTATTTTCTGTTGTCTACAAGAGCTCATACAAAATACCCACAGTCACTGTTTCTAGCTGATACACCACACTTCAACACAACCTAACTTCAGAGGTGGTATAAAGCATACTATCACACTATGGGAAACTACTGCAACAGAGTCAAAGGCTACCGGGCTACAGATAAGGGCTGTTTGTCAGTCCACTTTTATCCATGGTTTTACCACTAGAAAATATAACAGAAGCAGAGTTCAAAAGCAAGGCCCACACCTCTGACATAGACAGAATTACCCATCTCAGCCTCATTTTAAAAGGTACAGTTCCAATGTTCCAAGTCTGAAAAAAAAAAGAAAAGAAATATTGACAAGTCCTTTGAGCACAAGAACATGACTGGCAGTGGTATGGTGAGATCAACCCAAGCCACACTACTGGAAGATAAACACACTGCTGTTGTCTTCTATGCTGTGAGAAGATGCTTGAGTTGGACTATCTCAACTACATGGATACAAAGACTGAAGTTACAAATCTTTGTCATATTTGTTTCAAATATTTGTCACCCAACCACTTACATATCATAGTAATATTCATTCAGCTGATATTTTTAGGATTGTCCCATTTATGTTTTCTATCATGTTTTTAGCTAGAATTGCCTGTTAACAATTATTCAGGTAAATCAGCCGCCAAATTTAGCCCAATTCTGCTCCAGGCTAATGATGTGTACATAAGGGTCAGAATAACATGCTCAAGTGGTTGCTATTTGCTAAATATAAGAAGTCAAGCACCCTGTTGCTAAGACTATGACAGCTGGTTTTAACTCGCCCAAGGGAGGGCTTAGATGGCTCCACACAGATGGGAGTGGGATGGGTGCTGGCTTTTGAGTTAAAATTATTATTTTCTCTTAGTTTTTAGCTAAACTTCACCTGATATTTCCCTCTGTTCCTCTTCAGACACTTTTATTGGAGCTGCTCCTGGCCCATGCCTGTAAAAGTCCATCTGCTCCATGGTTGTTGACTCTCATCCTGTGCAAGAACACCTCGTTTCACTGCTGCATGAGCCTTGCTGGCAGCTCCTTTTCATGTTCTTTTATGGAAATGAGATAAAACCAATGTTCTATGAATGCTTTCATAATCAAAGCAGGCTCAGAGCAGCCAAGATCAGGTACTTCTCTGTCTTAAACTTGAGCCAAGCTGACCCTGCTTTCCTGTCCTCTTCCAGTCCAAATAATCATAACTCCAGGTTGTAAGCTCCCTTTCCAGCAGCATAAATAAACCATCTCTGTCTCAATGGTGCAGTGCCTCTGCTGTCTCTACTCTGCATTCAAAGAGATGCTGTAACTGTAATAGAACATTATTTTATACTGAGTGCAGTTACAAAGTGCAGTAAGAAAATGACTTCTTCCCTGCTGCCAAAGTGCTTTTATTTTGAATTAACAACAAATATTTATAGCAATACCGTTAAGCAGAGAAGGATTTCCATATCTACCAAATAAAATTTAATCAAGTACTGCAGAGAGAAAGGGAAGGGGAATATTGTAACACAATCCTAGATGTGCTGCAGGAAATGGAAGAGGCCAGCATCATTGCTGCTACCAGGAAAAACAACATTGGCTCTGCTTAAGCACATTTTTAGCTGCCATTAACAGACTTTTGGAAAACATGGATAGAATCGATTGGTATTAAATGCTGCAGCATTTCCTTCCAGATGCCTCAGGAAACCTCAGAAGCGCTTTCCAGTGGTGTTGCACACCTGGAAGTCAGGCTGCAGCCAGCAGGAGATGGGGTACTCACTGACATGCCACAGCAGGGCCGGAATTCCTTTGAGAAAACCGCTTTTCAACACTTTCTGCCAGCTCCTGCTTTTACGTCATTGTCATTCTGCCCTCTACTGGGCGAAAGTGCTTAAGTAGAGTTAATTAAATAGACATCTATTTTGCACAAAATACTGTTTGGGGGTTCCCCCACACCATCTGTTTTATCTTCTTTGAGAAACTATATTTCTCAAAGTTTCTCAAATATTTCTCAAACTATATTTGAAAGCATTAAAATGCTTTCAAACTAACCACCACCAAAATGCTGTCTTCCATACAATCAGTTTTTCTATTTTTTTCCCTGATCTAATACTGCATTATTTTCTTATTGTTTTGTCAGTTGTTCTACTAGAAGATCTTCCATATATTTTTGGGCACTTTTTTTTTTTTTTTTTTTGGTACATAAACCCAAAGCTTTTTAATGTGTAGTCAATGAACTGTTCTCCTATAATGACAAAAATGCATGTTTCAAACACACTGGTTTCTTTGAACCACAGTGGTAGACAACACAAAATACAGCATAGACACTAAAATATTCATTGTCCTTCATTCCTCACAAACAGATGGAAGGAAAAAGTGGGAAATATTTAGCAGTTCAACTCCAGTAGTGAGGCAAAGCTAACTGAGCTGTTAACCGGGTCAAGAGACTGAAACCACTCTCTGGAAACTCGGAGTCCTGTTTTTCCTTCTGAGTTTGCAGCCCCCTGACACATATCTGGAATTTCTCTATTCCTACCATGGAAGGTTCACACTCTGCTTATGAGGCCTTTAGAGCCATTTCATTACCTGTGAAAGGGATCTCTTTTCTCATGCTAATCCTTTGGGGATGAATGAGGCCCATCGATTTAAAGACATCTTTCTTTACAATTGCATATATCCCATATATGAAATATATGGAATATGCATTAGTGGAAAAAAAAACAACCAAATAGCACAGATGCCCTTCATGGAAAAAGATTTCCAGACTTGCTAGGACATCCAGCCTCCTAAAAGATAGGTCGACAAAACTAACCTGTGTAAGAATTACAGAGTCTGCACTGAATATTGCAGCTGTTCAATAGCAGGCATCTGCGGCCAGGTTGGACACTGACTTTATGAAATGAAGTCTGTATGTGATGGACGTATGTAGTAGCTGTGATATGGGCAGTCTGACTGTCAGCTAGAGAAAAAAGTAGCCTTTAATGACTGCAGGAGAGCAGGAGCTTTTGCATTTCACCACTAGAAAGCAACACAGCACTTCATAAATCAGATGGGAGCTTTGGCTGAGGAGAGAACATTGCTTATGAATCACTATTGCCTGCTGTGCAAGGCACTCTTTTACAACATCTAAGCTAGGATGTTTTAATTTCCATTACGTCCGTAACAAAGCAGATGTGAACCATCACCCTATCCTTCTTTCACAATGACCTTGAAAATCATACAAAGTACATTGTCTTCTGTGTATTTTCTTGGGGGGGAATATATTGCTGGTCTTGTTTTCTCTTTCCCTCTCTCTTTTTTTAAATCTTTAATTTTAAGGGAGAAAATTATCAACACCCTCATTAAAAAAAAAAAAAAAAAGAAAAAAAAAAAGAAAAAAAAAAGAAAAAAAGTATTTCTAAGATTATGGAGACAGTTCACATTTAAATACTGGCAGAGGCAGCCAACACTCCTAGATATAACAGTTGTACATGCCAGCAGAGAGTCTCTGCCCAAATGTTGAAAAACAGACACTGACACAGTCTGGCACACTGACCCGAATATAAATTCTCATCCCATATAAAGAGGTTGAATGGGAAGCAAGGATAGAGAACACTTAATCAGGAGCTCCTGCAGTTGCCCCTGCTGTCTTGGCCAGACCCTGTCTCCACTACAAGGCTCTGTCACAGAATAGGAGCATGAGAAGGATATTGACAGGTGGGATTTGTGAGTGACAATTTGCTTGATGAAAATGAGAAATCTTCAGGCAGAAATTCTCCTTTGCTCCTCACACCTGAATGACCTGAACACTGCCTTCTCCCTGTGTTTCCCATGAGTATCATGCCTTCCTGCTTTTCCTCTGACACTGTGAGTGACCCAGAAAACTCCTCTTTCAGGAAATTCTGCTCCTGACAATCATGTGCATAGTCAGTGCCTGTGTAAGAAGACAGATGTCACGGTCCCTGCTCACACCACTTTCAGGACATTTGTTTCATCACAGCAGTAAAAGTCTGTATGTTCAGTGAGCCTTCAGACCAACTTTGTATGCTGTGTGCAGTTTGATCTTGCAAGCAGACCCTACCCAAGAACACCCAAGGACAAGCATTATCTCCAATATGGCTGGAAAGGATGCCTGCAGGGAGTTTTTAAGTGGAACCTGAAAGAAACAAAGTGCTGACAGATATTTTTGTAGCTTCTACAGTCTGCCGTGGTCTCTGTGTGATGGAGGCTGATACATTTATAACACACCATCAGAGCTTAAGGCAAAGCATTATAAGACCTTCCTCACACCACTAAGCTGAGCGTAGAAAATCACTTCATTCCAGTTCAGACTAAATGAGAACAGAAAAATATAAATATTGCAATGACTAAGGTTATGTTTTGGACTTCTTGTTTTGGTCTTTGTTGTTTTGGGGTTTTGTTATTGTTGTTAATTATTTTTTAAAATTAAGGGCTATAAACCCAGTAAGATAATGTTGGGGGTTAGATTTGTTTCTTTTATACTTATAGAATTTTTTCCCTGTAAGTTGCTAGGAGACTAACTACTGAGTACTTCTGAGTTCTTGACCAAAACAAGAAGTGGCCAAAGGAGAGGGTAGCACCGGGCTACACCTTTTGTTTTTGAGTCTCTGGGAGTTTTGTCTCAGAGGGGGAAGGTAACACGAGTTTTGGGACAGTCTCGGCATTGGAGGGAGGACAGTCAGGCTGCTGTTTGCTTCAGGAAGAGTTCACTGTCATCACTTTGTCCCGTCCTGGGAAATCTACCATCATCTGTTCGTATGCCCAGGAATTCTGAGCTCACCTCCTCCTGCCCTGCTGGGCTGGCCCTGTCCCGCTGCTGCCGCTGCTTCTTCAGCGCTGCTTTGAGGCTTTCTGCTACTCTGTAGTCCTGAACTGTCCCTGCCCTGCTGGGACACCCCCGCTGCTCCAGCTACCAGCACAGAGCTCCTCACCTCATCCACCAGCCCGGGACATTTCTCCCTTCCAGCTCAGCCTCTCGGAGTCCTGCAGGGGCACCAAGATCAAACTGCCCTGGGCTTTTGTGAAAGAAAGCCCTCGAGGTTCTTGGTTCTGTTTATTATTAATGGTGTAGTAGTTGTTGTTTGTTTGCTTTGACATACAGACCAGTAAAGAACTGTTATTCCTATCTCCATACCTCTGCCTGAAAGCACCTTTAATTTTCTAAATTATAATAACTTGGAGGGAGGGGGATTTGAATTCTCCATTGCTAGGGAGGTCCTGCCCCTCCCTAGCAGATACCTGTCTTTCAAACCAAGACAGGTAACAAAAAACAGAGGATTTTTTATGCATCCTTGACTCTACTACAGTACTTAGAGACCTGTGGACAGTGTGCCTCTCTCAGGAGACTAAGCTATCCATCTGTCTTAGGTAATGTAACAACAAAAAAAGTGTATTCTATTTCATCTGTTGAAACCATTTGGGGAGATATTTGGTTTTTTAATTTATCTTCTTGTAACTCCAGGGGGGAGTGGGGTGGATGCCTTCCGATAAGAGGCCAGCTGTGACAGTGTTTCTTATCTCTTCCACTGCTGTCCACTGTCTGGGGGATATCTTCTGTTAATGGGCCATTAGGGCTCACCAATGACATGACACATTACACCATCCCATTGTGAGATGCACCACCCAGTGGGGAGGGAGCCAGCTGTTCCTACCAAGACAAAAACTGAGATGTAGGAACACCAATCACCCACTTTTCCACTGGATTCTCAGAGGAAGACTAGACTCATCTCATTGCCACTACAGGATCATCTCTACTCCAACAGAACCACATCTGTCACTCTAGGAGGACTTACTTGGACTGCTTTCAACACCCTGGCCGACAGCGTGTCAGCTCATATCTCTGACTCCATAAGAGCTTTCTAGGACTTTTGTTTGTTTGCTTGCTTTTTTGTTTGTTTATTTGTTTGTATTACTGCATTTGCATTTCTAATATTCCTTGTAAAGAACTGATACTCCTATTCCCATATTTTTTGCCTGAAAGCTCCGAATTGCAAAATTGTAATAATTTGGAGGGAGGGCGCTTTACATTCTCCATTCCAAGGGAAACTCCAATATTCTCTGACAGATACCTGTCTTTCCAAACCAAGACACCATCCTTTTATGTTAAGGAACAGAAGTTGATACTTTGTTACTAATGTTTCATTCTCAAATCCTTAGGAGGACTTCTGTTGTCTTCCAGGAGCATCCCTTTCATAAATGTTCTTAAATTTACGTACCTGATATTTATCATTACTTTTTATCTTTCTAAGTGTATTCTCACGTGTTCTTTACACTGCTGTATTTTGTAACTAATAGATTTGATTTATAAATGGCCAGGATTCAGAAAAGTAGAAAAAAGATTGTGAGGTAGATGATATGGGAACAGTAAATACTAAAAGTATGTCTTGTGTTGAACATTAACATTTCTGACAGCTAGATGTTTTTATAGCATGAATGCACCAGTAAAAATGTAGAAATAAAATCCAGTCAACATAGTCATTCTTTTTCCATCTTCCTTTTTCCCAAGAATTTCATTTCCCAAGAGCTGTGTTACAGCACTTTTATATCTTAGTATAAATCACATATGCTTTCATTATGTTCCTGTTTTTTTGCCTTTCCCCAGTGAATGCACTGAATTTTAAAAAAAGTTGATTGATTTTAAACAAGATATCATTAAAATGTCATCTCTAGTCAAAAACCTCTAGGTTGAAATCTTGGCTAAAGTACTAAGTGAAAGACCTTCTGGTTTAAAAATGATTACTTGATATAAATTCCTAGAATTTTGTATTATGATTGGATTCTGTTGCCAGGAGAGGGTAAGCACTCACTAAAACTTTTCCAGCATCTAAGACATCTTATACAAATATGTTATTTCTCCATACAGTCCCTCTGTAAGTGGAGACACGAGTAGGTTTCCCACCCTTTCTCTGCTCCTGATCCATGAGGTTTGTAAGGATTTAATGGCCATCAGGTGTCTGTGTCTGTGAAAGTTGGTGCATAGAAGTTCAGACTCAAAGCAGACTCAGAAATCATTCCACAGCCACGTGCTGCAATAATATGCGCAATATTTCCTAGTGAAACCAACTTAAAGCAGCACTGTAATCCCTGCCTACAGATATCCTCTTAAACACCAATATAAAAGGTTCTTTTTTTTCAGCTCAGTGGAATGACTACTTTTACTACTTACAAACCACAGATTTCCCACTAGGGACCTCACATATGGTCCTGTGCAACAGTAAATGAAACAAATCTGGTTTCAGCTACCTGACTTCACAAACAAATATTTTGCTAAATATCTTCTAGAGGAATTTCTATCTTCATTAAGAATAATATAGAAGTTTTCTTTATAAGGCAAATCAGGTAAAAATGAGATGCTGGATATAGGTATTTCACTACATTCATACAGATGGATAATGTAGTGCAGTGACTTTACTTTCACCTGGCTTCAAATGTGCACATGCATACATTACATTATCCATGTTTTTGGAACTTTCTTCACAACCAGAAATGCTAGAAGTTCAGAAAAAAACCTCAGATATAGACCTACTCACTGCTGTCTCTGTCAGATAGTTCAAAAACTTCAATAGTTCTACAAACAAGATTTATCATATTATTTTGTTTTCACTGACATACCACCATGGAACACCAATAAACTGCTGATTTTTTTCCAAAAAGGCATTATACAGGAAGTGACCATGCTATGAAATGTGTTATTCTATGTAGATGATGACCAGAAATCTTTCCTCGTAGTGTAGCTGCATTTTCAGGCATGTATTTCCCCTTTTCAGTCCGTCCTTGTCCATCATCACATGACCCAAAGTTCAGTCTCAGCCAGGGGCTTGAGAAACTTGAGAGAGATGAAACAACATTTCACCCTGATTCAAACATAGAATTTCTTTTGTGCTATTTCCAAGGAAATATGGCAGGAGCAGTGTGGCAACACTGGAACAGCCCCATGGATCAGGCCTTTCAGCAATGCAGCTCACTGTTTTAATTAGGCTCTAGCATGTAAATAAGATCTTCTATCTACACATACGGGTACCAAAGCTTGAGTGATCATTGCCATGAAAACATTGATCACTGCCTGATGACTAAATCAGAAAGACCAGATTGCCAGGTAGATTATAATTAACCATTAGAACACTGACTCAAAGTAAAGTAGAAGATAATATGTTTTCCAGCTTGGTAACATTATTTTAACAGCTCTACTGTCATGCAGAATTATTGAACTAATTCTGATCTTTGTGCAGCTTATTGCCCTCTTGAGCAGTCCTCCATTGCTTGTATACAATGTGAATTAATCAATAGCCTCTGCCTAGAATAACTGAAACATCTGTTATATTTTATTCAAGATTTAAAGCTCTATGACCAAAGGGGAAAAACGGAACTTCTCTTTTTAATCACACACAGAACACATTATGTTTTACATGTGCATGGCCAAAAATAATTTCATTTCCTCCTGAGTACGTAGAGAATAGATGAAGTCTTATTTTTGGCAAATATTATATTTTTAATTCACTCAAATGCTATTTGAGAAAAGAGCTGAAAATAGAGAAAAAGATAAAAGCAGCATACAGCAGTAATTCTTAGGTCTTGATATTTGATACACAGTTGAAAGTCTTTCCCAAAGAAGCCTCAACTGCATCCTGTGCTTAATTTGGAGAATACAGCTGACTTAAGTCTGCATCCAATATTTACAAATCCATTTAAAATGTGTTGGCATACTGACCTTCTGCTTTTAAAAAGTTGGTTGTCAGAAAATATTGTTCTTTTGGCTTAAATTTCAAAGGCTACTTAATCAAGGTTATTAGTATTGTGACAAGAAAGAATGATGCCCTTAGAATTTATTGTGTTTTTCTTAATGCTTGTTTGAACTGAAGATTCAGAAAGCCAAAAAAAGAAATTCACATAATAACTAACAAACCATAAGGTTATTGGCACTTTTTGGCTTTGATTATATGCTTTGCTCTTTATTTTCACTGTCTGATCCCTCATCTGTATTTTAAGACACTAGTTGCACCAATTTCACTCATCATAAATCCAGGTGTGTGTTAGTAATAGGACAACTATGTTGCATTGAATTTTAATTAAGTTGGAATTAAAGCATGCCCTTCGATGCATCAGACTCCAACAGAAGTCTCCAAGTCGCGGAAATTATTGCACCATGAAGCCTAAAGGCTGGGTTTTCCATGTTCTGAGCAGCAAGTTCTCCAGATCTTTCAGCTGTCTGTTCTCATCTCCTTTTTCTTCCACCATCACCTGGAACCACCTTCCTCCTCCAACATTCCATATACAGTCAAATACCACCTCGTCTTTGTTTTTTGTTTAGCAGCTTCTTGCCAAAACCACTGGACAAAAACATGCCATCCAATGTGCTGAGCTGCAGCTCCAGAATGCATTTTTCAAACTGCAGGCTTTATGACAAATATTATAGGTGGTGCTGTAGCCCTTTTCCCTGAGACGATACTTCAGCTCAATCTTGTTCCCTGGCATATGCTGCACATACTGCCAGACCTGTGAACAGTAATGAGCTTGTATAAGCTAACAGGCACCAAGAGCTTCAGTCTCTTCTGAATGTGTCAACATTCTTGTCAACAAAAATATTACAGCAACACTCCAAATCTCTCCTCTTGTCTCCCATTCCCTAGTTACATTTGCACACCTATCAAGAAAATTTAAGGTGAACAGGATATAACTATCCCCCCTCTCCTATCAATCTTTGAAAATAATATTAATCTTATATGGTTTTATTTTGTTTTCTTTTTACGAACCAATCCGGTCAAAGAATTGTAATACCAATGTACACTTTTCTGGGTATGTGGAAATTAACATGACTGCTCTGGAATCATAGAGATAACCTGTTCTTCTTGCATCCATAGGTCACAAATCCTGCTGACATAAACCTCAATATGTTCAGGTTCATTCCCTGGAAGCTGAACATTAGGACTTCATTAGGACATTCAGCAAACTTTGACCTTCTCTGTACATGCTACTCTATGCATTAAATACAGCAGAAACAAAAAGCATTCAAGGAACAGCAGAATCATGCTGTAGTAGATTAAACCTGAAACTGTTATGAAAACTGGGGAGAAGTCATTGCTGTTAAATAGGTTTTTTATTCTCAGAAGCGCTGTACATACAGTCAAAAAAAGAAGTGTAAGTAATTTCCACATGGGGTGAACCTGTTGCTTTTAGTATAGGAATGACAATTTTATATAATACAGCAGCTACTCTCAATATCCAAACTGAGACTGCAAGTGTGGAAACATGGTTGATGGCAACCCCAAACCTGTGTGCATCAATTAGTTCATCACTTTCTTATTTAACCATCACCCTCTTCTTTAAATGCTAAATATGTTCAATAGAAACATAAATTACAATTTGACATGATCACAGCAGCTGAATGCAGAGGGTATGAACAGAACATTGAAATTTGCAATACAGAGATTGAAACTACCCATCCCCAAGAAGTTTTCTGTATCGATTAATTTCTTGGTGAGCCAAGTCAGTTTCAAGTGGTCTGTCTGGCATCTGCATTGCTTGCTTTGGAGTAACATGAAGGAACTAGCTGATATAGCCTGTGAGGTCATATGTAGGGGATTTTCTGTTATTTTAAAGTAAGGAAAAGAATCACAAAATTATTTTGGCTTATGCAACTACAGTACTTCAGACTCAACAGGAGAAGAGGTTTATCTTGGATCTGACAGGAAGTCTCCTTCTGCAGCTATAATTTTGTTGTTACATGACCACATAGCCAAAATCACACAGATATTAACGTATTTGGCTACACTCTCATATTTGGAATCTGAACATTGATTAATGTGAAGTAACCTAGTGAATTCTGGTAGGCCAGAAAACAGAGACAGGTTTTGAAAATCACTTAGTAGATATTTAGAGCTGTGTTCCAGTAGAGGTTCTGTACCAGACTGAAAGGGAACAAACAGAAAGGTATACATTCTGATTAGCAGGAGAAACAATGTTCAAAAGAAATACCAGCAATACTGCACATGTCTTTATACATCCATCTTACTTGGCAATTTTTGGTGGCTAATAGTAACTGCTATTAATTACAATTATTTTCTACTTAGAAAAACAGTTAAGATCTGTCAGATCTGCTAGTAACAATCTACTTATGAAGTTGTGCTGTATTTGAATGGCAACATAATATATAGAGATATAAAAGAATGGATGTTTTCACCACTGTCCTTCCTTTTATGACTTTTCCTTATAAACACTCCTGGAGAAAGTGGTACCCCTCATCCATTGGTTTGATTGCAGTGTCAAAGACTTCATGTTGTAGCAAAGAATTCCTTGTAAGCAAAGGAAGAATGAGGTATAAAGAACCCGACAGACTTTCTTTATATATATACATATTTTTACACACACTCAACTCATGTGTTTTCCAGAGGAAACATGACTGGAAAAAAGAGAGCTTGGATCCTTTGAAGTCTCCTATATTTGTAGCTATTAGAGGCAACTTTCTCAAAGAAGTGCCAAGGATCTGACACAAAGGATGTTATATTGTATTCTTACTAATTTATATAAAAACATGAAGGGAGGGTGGAAAGAGGATGAAGCCAAATTTGTTTCAGTGGTGCCCATGGACTGGAAAAGAGATGATGGGCACAAACTGAAACACAGGAAGACCTCTGAGCGTGAGGGAACCCTTTCTCGCTCTGAGGATGACTAAGCAGTGGCACAGGTTACGCAGGGAGTTTGTGGAATCTCCTTCCTTGAAGATATTAAAGAATGGTCTGGGCGTGATCCTGGGCAACAGGTGAGCAGGGAGACTGGACCAGATGACTTCCACAGGTCCCCTTCAACATGTAAATGAATAGACTCTATAGTATTTATTTTTCCCATTATTTTTTGTCCTTTACTTTCAATGCTTTTCGTAGTGAAAAGAGCCACTGATTGACTTCCCACTTCCCGCTTTATTTTCAGTATAATGTGGCACTAAGGAGAGATTGTCTAAACCCCAAAGACTGAATAAGTCTTGCTGTGCAAACTGCCAGACTGCTCAGGTAGTTAACCATAAAAGCAGGAGAAGCACCAAAAACTTAAAAGCCTGAACTCTCCTGTTGATCAAAGCTGCTGAGGTACATGTGTGTATAGGTATGCTTGAAAATATAAGTATACTTTTTAAAAAATTAACTTATCCAGTTGTCACTATATAATGATAAAAAATTTCTTTCTGAGACTTCATGAATCAAACGACAGAAGTGTGACAAATTAATTCAAATTATGCAACCACTCTGGAATTCCCATAAACATTAGAACAGTATGTGGTACCAGATTTTTTTTTTTGAACAAGATCTGCTCAGTCTAGTTTTGAAGCAGTTGAAGTTTTTGCTAACAGCAGGGCCTTATGCTGCTTGATTCAGTTTTGCCTATGTGGCAGCTATAGATATTCCAGACAAAAGATCAGGTATTTATTGCTCATTCATTTCCACTGAGACAAGTCTGAAATAGGCCCTTGTATTTGTACTTAGTCCAGTAGTGGAAGAGAATAAAAACAGAAGCCTGGCATGCTTCCTGCACCCAAACACAACAAGCATGAAGATGTGGAGCACTTCAAGCAGGAATGGTTGTGGTTTTCTCTCCTGTAAAAATCTCAACCCAACCACAAATAGTGGACACAAGCCAGAGAAATAATATGCTGAAAAGTGAAAAACAAAACGTATACCCTCCACAGACAACTGTGAAAAAAACATATTTCTCTTTGAAAATTTATTTTACTGTTGGGTCATCAACAGCTAACAGGACTGCAGCATTTGCTTACTGTAGTCACCAATGAAATTACCTGACTGTGACATTTTTGAGTGAAAAGAAGACTTTGTTCAGGCCAAAGAAAATCTCTCAAGATGAATTGGAAATACTTTGTGAACTGTGATTATTTTCATGCACACATTTTGTGTTTGTTTTACTTTTTTTTTTTAATTTGCCCTTTTTAGTTGAAGATCACAGCACAACACAATTCATATGATACAAAACCAATTATTTTAAGAGATGCATTGATATATTATCATATTATAAGGTATAAGGTATTATTATATATTATCTCATTGTAAAACAAAACATGAAGCCATGCCAAACATTTTTGGATTATAATTCTGGCATAGTTTAACAATACAATAAATTTAGATTCCAAGGTTTCTGCAATTGCATAAAAATATCATCGTCGCCTAATGTTAAGGTAGAAATTCCCAGTTTAGCTTTGTAGAGTCTGCCTTCACAGTTTGCCAGGAATTGTCCATCTCCCTGCTGGTACTATAAAGCCAATATGATGGGATTGAGATTTGTTGGGATTGAGCTAATGTTCAACTGTGTATCAATTTAATGTTAAAATTTGTATATTCCTGGGTTGCCCAATTTTGTGGTTTACTTCTAGGTGAAATTATAAATCCCTCAGCTCTTTCAGAGGATTGGGTCTCAACTGCTGAAATTATTCTACTTGGCTTGAAGGTTTTCAGTCTTTTCTTTCAATTTCTTTTTGTTGAAAACTGTGAAAAATAACCAAGTCCACAGGAGGTTTTTACAGTGCATGTACTACTCCACTATTTCTACTTCTCCAAGTTCACTCTCTTCAGTGAACTAAATATTCGCCACTACAGAAAAGAAACGGTGCTCTACAGAACACATGTAGTTTCAACTTTTAAAAATTTAGAGCCAGGGAAAGGTAAATTGAAATTACTTTTAAATACTTGTCACATTTTTCTATTTAGTTCTAAGAAGATCCCAAGCTGAAAGAGGAAGCAGGTTAACTGGACACTGAAATACAATCCTGCTTCACTTTTTTCTTCATGTCTTAGTAATTTCATCATATATATTTATGATAGTCATGCTCCTGACAACCAGTTTTAAAATTAATTTCTCTGTTATCATTTTAGTGGTAAAAATGAATGGAAATTTATTGTTTAGCTTGTGAATCAGATTCATTTACGACAAATTGTTTTTTATCTCAAAAAGTGAAGCCCAGCAAAGCGTCATCTGCTAAACATATAATCTAAATGTTACATGCCTCAATCAACATCAGATCTAAAACACAGTTGCAAAAAAATAGGATTTTTTTCAAAGCGCACACTGCTTGACTGTTTTCTTTATACAAAGTGCCCCTTTATACAAAGTAGCTACCTTTCTTTTTCTAGTTTCCCACATTCCATAGGAATTTCTTCCATTCCTTACACTGAGTTACTGTTTGATTTACAGCAGTCTTGATTCACAGTTTGTGAAAGATGTTTTTCTAGGTGCAGATCTGTTTAAAAAAAGACCCACTGCCATGTTTTAAATATTTTTTGTGAAGCCCCACTTCATTTGTTCCCACCATGCTAAGTGTTATAAGAGGCTGTGAGGAGCAAAACTATTTTTTTTTAGAATGACATTCAATAACTCTCAGATTTTTAAGACAGATTTTGCAAATCATATTTAGAGGCAGTCAGAATTCTGGGCTTATTAAATATACTCTTTATGCACACACATAAAACTGCACATTCACAAGAAATTGTTTTCTAATGCCAGTGAAATGAGTAGATAACGTAGAAATATTTGATTAAAGAATAAAAGTAGCCTCTTGAAATAATTACATCATTTATGTATCTAAAATGAAAGTTTATTTTTCATTCCCATCTCTTTACTGCTGACACCAGAATGGCTGAGGATAACAAAACGAGGTACTTCTCCCTTGGCCATTGAACACAAATCCTTCTAACACAGACTGGAATCCAGTGTTATATCAGGCTGGAATGGAGTAACAGTGTACATAGCAGAGGACGACACTCCAGTGCTGCTTTGCAGGATCACCTTCCCAAGAAACATGACGTTTTGCTTTCAATTGCCAGGCTACAGGGAATGCCATGTATATCAACCCATTAAAAGGGTTAAAATACTTACTCCAAGT
The DNA here is from genome assembly GCF_021018805.1 of Prinia subflava. Taxonomy (NCBI): domain Eukaryota; kingdom Metazoa; phylum Chordata; class Aves; order Passeriformes; family Cisticolidae; genus Prinia; species Prinia subflava. The sequence goes on from NC_086247.1 coordinate 95,636,739, forward strand.
AGGTCCATCCCAATTAGGAAGTTCAAGGCTAACCAGGCTAAGCCAAAGCTGGTTTGATCTAAGAATGATCATAATTTGACTGGAAGGTTGGAATAGATGATTTTCAGAGTCCTTTTCCTTCCAACCTGTATTTCCATTATTTTATTTTGTTTTACAAATAGAAAATAATCTTTTGTAGCTGTCATTACTCACTGATAGGTTACTGTGAATATTATTGGGATTTTAAAGAGGACTAGGAGGCAACAACTCCACTATGAGAATGCTGAGACCATATTGTGCAAACCTTAATGCATGCACTTGAACCTGCTCTACTGATTTGCTAAGGAAGTAGCAAGAATTTAGAAAAATCTTGGTGGAGCAGAAGAGTGGTAGACAGCATTTCTTTTGAAGAAACCTTTACAAAAAAGGTTTATAGAAAAGCACATGGTGGTGAGAGGGAGCTGTAAGCAACAAATGCTAGGAAATGAGGTGAATAGGGATTGCAGTAAAAAGGAAACCTGGAAGATGTCACAATCTCCTGGAGTGCTGTGAAAATCTATGCATAGCAAATGTCAAGGCTAGAAACACCTAAACTTTCATACAGCTCTGCTTGTCAGTTTGTACTGGTTTGAAAGCAAAACCAGTGAGACTCCAAGTCAGAAATACAATTTAATAGAGAGAGAAGAACAAACAACAAGAAAGGTAAAAATAAAATAAAACAAGATAAATGCAATAGTACAAAAGACCACTGACAGAGTCAGAATGCAAACCTGACACCCTGTTGGTCAGGGTGTTGGAAGCAGCCCGAAGTAAGTCCTCCCAGAGTGACAGATGTGGCTCTGTTGAAGCAGAGACGATCCTTGAGAAAGGGTCCAGTATTCCTCTGGGAATCCAGTGGAAACAGGCTCTCTTGGTGTTTGGGATGGCTGGCTTTATACCTGTGGAAAGGCTTTGGCTCCTCCCACTGGGTGGAGCATCTCACAATGGAATGAGGTAATGCTATCAGTCCTGTGAGAGGCCTTAAATGGCCCATTCATAGGTGATGTCCCTCGGAAGAGGATGGGTGGAGGAAGAGATAAGAAGGCATTGCCTTATCTGGTGTTATCAGGTGTCCCATTAACAGAAGGCACCCACCCTCTTCCCCCCCTAGAGTTACAAGAGATAAAGAACAGTATCTCCCAATCGGCTTCAACAGATGAAAATAGAACGCACATTTTTCATTACATTTTTCAACCCAAGACACAGTTATTTTCCCTCTTAATAATTTATATGAACACAATCCTGGAAATTGTAGAAGAGCAGCTTCCTAAGTTCTGCTTCTATGTCCAGAAGATACTGGACATTTTCAAGCCTCTTCTCAAGGTATCAGTAGGCTGCAGGATGGTGTTTTTTAGACTGGTTCAGAATGGCACTTAGGGATGTGCCTTTTGGGACATCACCCCACAGATGTGAGTACTGATGTTTCTAAAAGGAGGGACATGTTCATATACTCTCCTGAGCTATGGCTGTGCTGTCTTCTTATTCACGATCATCTAATTATTAGAAAAGTAATGTGAAATTTCCAAAACAAATCTCTAAAAATCAAAACTGATGGTGTATTTAAAAGACTAAGCATCTTGGTGCTCTTAAAAAGATGATAAAGTTTTCCTCAGTTATCTGGTGATATCCTCACTGTTCCTGACAACATGGTTTTGCATTTTCTGGCTAAATTTATGTTGAATTCTTGTGCTTATATTATGAAGCTTCTTGTAGCTACAGCAAAAGAATCCTATCCAATATCATTACTGTGAAAAGTTAACTGACATCCTACTGATAGGCGGTAGTAACTTGTTCAAAAGTAAAGCTAATGGCTAAAGGATTTTTTGTTTAAAATTGTTGTTGAAGAGTTACTAAAACAGATGTTTCTTACAGACAGGTTGTCCAGCTCTGTAATACTGGATAATAGTGAATCTAGTTGCTACTGTGCTTTTTCCAGAACTGATTTATTGTTGTGTAATTCTTCAATCTGACTGCAACCAGTAGGAAATAATTTTATTTCATCACTCATCATACACACTGTGGAATGGATCATATAATGGAAAATATTTTCCATGCAGCAGGGCAGGGAGGGGTTTTTTATAATTAACATGCCTAATATGGCTGTATATACTAACAGCACTCTAAGTGATATAGTCCAGAACATTTTGCAGAAGCACATCATGACAGACTTTAACAGCTTTTATCTTAGCTTTCCTTTCACAAATACTACTATTTTATAAAGACTGTGGAGTAAAATTTTTCTGTTATCTTGTTAACAGTAATGTGTCTATCAAGCAACTCGTCAAAGTTAGATTTATTAAATGATATGGGATTTTTGCTGGTGTACAAGAAATAATCTGGGAGAACTATGATCTCAAAAGCCTCAGAATAGATATCCCTCTGTCACCTATAACAGATAAAATTAAAATGAGCAGATGACAAAGGAAATACTTTTTAAAATAATTATAAATGTTTTAATCCTTGAAATAGGATTAAAGAAAGCACATGTAGAATATGAAGGAAGAAAATTATACAAATGAGGCAGATTACAGAAATAAATACATGCCCTTAGACTAGCAACTCCCAGAAATCCTGCAGAATCTTACTGAAAACATCACAAAGTATTGTTCCAAGCAAGACTTGATATACTAAATTACACTGACTTTCGCATTTTAAGCATATGTTGTCATTTTTTAAAAGCCAGTGTGAGCCTAGCAAAACTACTTGTCAAGAATTTACTATCTTGAGGTAAACCAGACTGCATGTCACCACCCATCTCTGAGCTACCAGGATTTAGTATGGAACTTAGCATATTGCTAGGGAGAGACAGGGGCTCTGTGAGATTTCTCAGTGTCTGATGGTGGTATGATTTTTTAAAAATTTATTTTTATACAGCTCAGAGGCAGAATCTCATAGAATCATAGAATGATTTGGTCTGGAAGGAACCTTAAAGATCATCTAGTTCCAAAACTCCTGCCATGAGCAGGTTCACCTCCCACTAGACCAAGCTGCTCAGAGCCCCATCCAACCTGGCTTTGGACACTGCCAGGGATGGGGCATCCACAGCTTCTATGGGCAACTTGTGCCAGTGACTCACCACCCCCACAGAGAAGAGTTTCTTCCTGATATGTCAGCTAAACGTACCCTCTTTTAGCTTAAAGCCATTCCCTCATGTCCTAAAATTAAGCGCATTTGTAAAAAGTCACTCTCCAGCTCCTTATATGCCCCGTCAAGGTACTGGAAGGTGCCATAAAAGCTTCTCTCTTCTCCAGGCTGAACAGCTCCAGTTCTCTCAGTCAGTCCTCACAGGTGAAGTGCTCCACCCCTCTGGTCAGCTTTATAGCCCTTTCCAGGACACACTCAAGAAGGTTAATGTATTTCTCATGCTCAATTTTCTACTTTTGAGTGTTCTGATTGATTGCAGACTTGATGAAATGACCAAAACGCTGACAGTGGCATGCCTTTGGTCCGTGTATTTTTTGTCTACTTTTTAGTCATCATAGGAATGTTTTCCCTTTGATTACCTGCTTTTTATATAACTTCTTTTAACAAAGACAGCAATAACAGTATCCAAACATCCTGTGCAGGCTTTCTGAATCAAGCTCTAAGGCGATTATAGGGTTAAAGAAAAATAGATATTTAATTTGCAGTACATGGTACATTTACCTCATTTGAACAAAATTAAAATTGTTTCTACAACTTCTTACATAACATAGAAAGACAAATCAGCTCTCAGTTCTTCCAGTTATTTAACACTTCCCGTATAAGTCAGCTAAGAGAAAAAGATAATGACATCTTACAGACTTTTTGGTTATCTTTATGCTTATTATTAATAAAACACAAGGTTTGTCATTGCAGATTATAGAAATAGAAAAATTGAAGACCAGTCAAATAAAATTCCTCTCTGATATTTACAAAATTTTTCTTTTAAGACAATTTTTTTCTCCTTTCTTCCTCAAGGCTCAAACTTTTATCAGAACTTCTGAAAACAAATTCACAGTCTCACTATATAGATGGTTGAAAATGCTTTTTCTGATTTAGATCTTTTATGAAAGTCCTTTTGATCTTAACCGTTTTCATAAGGTCCCTAGTAATTAAAAAAAATATTGTCTGAGTTCAAAATTTTGTGTTTGATACAGCAGGAAATCCATATTCATCTATGGAATTAATAACAATTTTTATAAAGCATTCAGAATTATGCCAGACAACCACTAATTGCTGTGCAAGGAAGCCATCTTCTGAAGAGTCTTGACACAAATTTTGTTGACACCTTTCCAGTGTCTACTGAACATTTCCAGCTCAAACACAGAATGACTGAATCACTCATTAGTCATATATTGCAACAGTTTGGTCATATCCCAGGCACTAATTGCCGAAGTTGGAAAGAAAATTGGCAGCACTCAGTAAATTACATCTGCCCTTACCATTTCCTTTGTGCAGTTTCTCTTTTCAAGGCAGTGGTGGGTCTTAATGATGCTACTTTGGCTGTACCACATCTGTGTGCTGTTTTAGGATCCAAGCTTGCAGAAAGCAAAAAATATTTCAACCCCTTTGGCTCCAGTTTTCCATTGCTTTTGTATTCATTTCAGCATCCAGCTTGCCTGAATTTTCATCTCCAACAATGAACATCACATAGACTACTCCTGTTATTCAGGTCCATACTCTGATTTCTTTTTCCTAATTCATCTGAGGAGGGTTTTCATAATGAAGTGAGTTTTTTAAAAAAGCCTACTGATTAAAGATTTTTAGAAAACATGTTAGTGCCAATGGATTCCTGCCAAAATACAATCACGCTTCTCTTGATGGGTCTGGCATACTATGTAAAATCAGATATCAAGCATAAAATTGTAACTGAATTTTTCAATTGGAGTGGATGTCTCAATTCAAGGCTTCAGGACAGATCCATAATACAGAAATCCCCATTTTGTGGCTGACAGTGTTAGGAGTTGGACTGTCCAGAACCACAAATGAACTGGGAGATGCTAGAACACATTTCCAAGGGTTAGTATCTTACTTAAGTATCTTTCATATCTTACAGAGTAAGTGGGGGAAAATTTTTGAGAAAATGTCAAAGTTTCACTTTACAGTAAAAAGAAACACAAATTATTATTGCTATTGTCATTTTAAGAGTGTCAGAAATGCCTAAGAGAAGCAAATCTTGACTTTATCTAGAGCTAAATCTATAGAAAGCATATTCTGCAGCTCAGTCTCATTTCTGCAGTCTTTCTATAATGAAACTTTCAAGTGGGAGAAGCACAAACCTTTTTAAGGAAGGCAAAGGTACAAGCTAAAACCCCTTATTTATGTTTAATCACAGCAGGTTTCCCTTGGCCTTGGCATAGTTTCACATGCAAGGATATATCCAGCAGCAATTGGACCAAATTTGGTCTACAGTGGAAGTAAAAGAGGTAAATAAAATCCCTAGCATAGCCTCAGCAGGTGCCAGCTGTTTTTCTGCACACTGTGAGCTATACTCTGTCAGCAACAAAGAAGGCACCCTCTTGCTAACTCACAAGACATCTCTTTGCTTCATTCTTCAGTGGTGGCTGGTGCCAAAGTCAGAGTACAAAAGAAAATGAGTAATTATGGAATAGACTGACCATTGGAAAAATTAATCCTTCAAATCTTGCAAAGTCCTTGCATCTTTTTACTGGTCAGCTTGTTCCTGGAAGAACAAAAGCTGTATTCCTTCCACGTTAAAAAAAAAAAAAGCCCTTGTTTTGAAAAAATATCCTTTTAAAAAGTTATACTCTTGTATGGATTTTAGCATCTAGTTCATCCAAATTAATGTTAATTTCCTTTAATAGTAACTAAAGACCATCTGCTGCAACAAAAAATTATTAGAATTTGACAGATATCCAAAGGCAGTTTTCCCTCATTAATCTCTGTAGATCAATGGCTGCTCTCTGTGTCAGACTTGTGTATCTTCACTCTGGGTACATGGAGCACCTCCCCTCACAAATGTGCTGGTTTATGGCCAGGACTCAGAGGTTTTACAGAAACGCTTAAGAAAATAAAATTACTTTCTCTACACAATACATTCAAATCAACTTTTCTGGAGAAGAGCTACATTCAACTACTGCAAAACTGCCTTCACTTGGCTGAAATTCAAAATAATCAGGGGAAAAAGAAGCCAGTAACAATACTGAGTTCAGAAAGCAGAGGACCGTTTCTTTTGAAATGATCCAGACTTCAAAGTGTCAATGTTCTACATACACAGAACTGTATGTTTGAACAGTTGGCTGCAGCATAAAATTCTTTAATGTAGAGAAAGAGCAGGCTGGAAGCAGTTATAAATAATTTCTCTCGGAACAATGTGGCTATTCCCATATGCAATTCCTAATGTACATTTTAATAAATGACAGTTACAATGGATTTGGTCAGTACCCTTGGCACAAAAAAAAGACACCAGGAACACAGACAAAACTGATCTCTGAAATACATTTTGCAGTTACAAGGCCACTGGGTTTTATCAGACAGAGTAATGAAAACTTCAAACCATCTCTTTTTTTCTTGTCTGCCAAGGAAGGAGGCTCTCAAGGAGCATATGCAATTGCATCTCTCAAATTCCTATTGTTGGCCATATTAAAATAACAGACATGAGGCAGCAAAACTAAAACCAAATTATTGTTAATAAGAAGAAAACATGGTTTTCTCTGGACAAAATATCATGCATCTATGGTACCCCAAAATCATTATGAGTTGCACATAGGTCTCTCTAGGTTTTCTTGTTTGAAGTTCTTATATTAGTTACCACATTAGTTAACCACATCAGTCAACCACATTAGTTAAAATGGCATTGCAAATTCAGAAAATTTCCATTTCTCAGTGTGTAAGCGTAAATAGACCTGTAAAAGTATGATGGAGCAGGGAATCCCAGGCCCAGAAAGATTTCATATCATCATCATCATCATCAGTGACAGAATAACTTCTGGCTGTGAAAAAGAGGGTGTTTTGCATAGTGACATCTCTAAGCTTTTCAGTCTCCAAATCATACAATGCCTGTGCTATTCTTGGGGCTCTGCCCTGCACCGCAAACCCACTCAAACCTTCCTCTATCCCAAGTGATACAAAGTTTGAACAGTACAAAGTTCAAAATGCTTCAGGGATATCTCATAGGACCATCTCTTAGGGCTTAGATTTGCATCATTCTGCCATTTCTATCTGACAAGAATTGCTGCTGGCACCAAAGGCATAAAATAGGCACAGACTAATTAGGCAACATCCTGAAGTGAAAGTGAGGATCAGAAGACCATGCAGCCTAACTTACCATTCTCTCTGAGGTAATTTTAGACACCATCCAGGATGTAATTACTTCAGCTGTAGTAAAAGCCAGGAAGACCTTTTTTATTCTGTGTCCAGACAGGAAACCAAGACAGTGCTCTCTACTGTATGTTAAAAGCTGAAGACATCTTAGTAAGGTTCACTCAGAGGTTCACTTCCAGAGCAGGGACAGAAACTTCATTGCTCTGTGACAGTGTAGGTCTCATGCACTTAACATTCTCTGTAAAAGCAGTTCTAAGAAACCACAGCAGGGCTTTCCCTCACTCCTTCTTTTGGCAGTTGCCTTTAAACTGAGGATCTTACCTTTGGTCTGTGCCTGTGTCGTGGTGCAGCTGGCTAGTCCATGTCCAGCCATGAATCCTGCTGACTCAGACCCAGAGCTTTACCCAAAACTTGTACTCCTGGCTTGACGTTCTGGCTTCCTCATCGCTGTGGACTTGTGCAATGATACAGACTCTTGGCTGAACATGGCTGCCATTAACAAACATACTCAGACCATTCTGCCTTCTTTCTGTGGAACTGTGTCCTTGCTGGTGAGGTCACTTGCTCAGATGTTTGGCTTCCTACTCCCTGACCACTGCAGAGCAGCCTGCCTTTGGTGCTCTCTGACAGCCTGCAACTGCTATCAAGAAAATGAAAACTACAGTAACATCTTCCCAAGTATATATTTAGAGCATACACATATTCCTGACATGGCTTCAAAATGAAAAAAACCTACGAATGGAAAAAAACCCCATGTAATACAGTGTCAAAACTTTCTTGTATCTAGAGAAACATGTAATGTATAATCGGATCAATAGGAAGACACAGAGAATTTTTTAAATGTAGTAATTTGCAGTCTTCAAAGAGAGAATTTTGCCAACTAATTCTTTGTAAGGTCACATGTCTGTAAAACTTTATGTAATGAGAAATACAACTAAGAATTTATTAGTGATCAAGTCTTCCAGCAGAATGATTTCCAGTTAGGGAAGAATACGTGTATTTGTTTCTGAGTTAAAATTAGGAGAAAGCCATATAGACAATGATCATAGAAGCGTGATAGGTTTTACTGCATGTTATGAATTTTTAGCCTCTAAGAGAGGAAATGTGTTTGTTTTCTTGATCCTGCAGCATACTCTCTTGTTTATTCAAGCCTTGATCCTACAGGGCTGAGATTAGCTTTTAGGAGATGAATAAAGCAACAGTCTTAGCAAGGACTCATTGTTGCTTTTAAGTTTAAAATATCCATTAATATTGCAGGTAGAAACCTTTCATAATGTTCAGTGATTACTCTAAATTAGAATGCTTTCTAATATCTGTGACATGCATATAGCAGGAATAACACAGAATCAGAACAATAAATCACAGCTTAGCTCACAGACTCACTGGTATTTTATGACTATGGCCCATTTAGGACAGTCTTCTGGGTCTGAAATATATATTTTTTTAAATTTGAGGCAAGCCTATCAGATAGAATAGAATAGTTGCTTAAAATAACTAACTCAGAGTAACAAATTATGTCTTGGAGTTAGAGGGGAAATTCTCCTCATACTCTTCTGTATTGCAAAAATGAAAATATACGTAAACAGGACATCAAAAAATGCTATTGGTCCTACGTGCTGTATTGATCTTGCTTGTCATATAGTTAATATGACAGCTTTTTATTTTTTGTCTTTAGACAATCCATGATCAGGTCTTTTTTGGTTTGAAAAGTACTTCTTTAAATCATAAGACTTCCCTTTTTCTTTTTCTTTTTCTTTTTTTGTTTTGTTTTGGTTGTTTTTGTTTTTGTTTTTGTTTTTGTTTTTGTGTTTTTGGTGGGTTTTTTTTGTTTTTGTTTGGTTTTGTTTGTTTGTTTGTTTGTTTGTTGTTTTTAATGGAGAGTTTATCTTGTGCATTAGTAGAAGGACAATAATTCAAGAGAAAATGCCATCACAGTCACGACAGTAACATGTTTGCTTGTATTAATGCAGAGGTACAACCTGCCTCTGTTCCAAACAGCTGAAGTTTGTGACTATAGTCACAGTGACAGGGTCCTTCTGAGACTGGGTGCAAACAGCTGCAGAGAGAGATGGATCACAGGATTTGTGGTCACTGTAGACTGCCTGACCAAGAGGCCCTGAAAGGTCAGAGAACAAGAAGGCACTTACATTTCAAAAACCTTTCACCTCTACTCTCTTGGAAAGGGAAGACAAGAGCATTGCTTAAAGAGATGATCAGCAGGACCACGAGGAAAGATGAGACATCATAAGATTACAGTAACATATTCCTATGTTTTTCTCAAGATATTTTCCCAAAGGCATTCTACAGAACTTCAAAATGAAACAAAATGAGGAACAGAAGTGGAAATTGAAAGGGAATAGAAAGGGGGAAATGGAGAAATAAAAATGGAGAAAGAGAAAAAGGAAAGAGAAAAGAGAAGAGGGGAAAAAGAGAAAAAGGAAAAACTGAAAAATGGAAAATGAAAAGGATATATCCTTTGACCCATCTTTAGACAAGCATATAAAGTGGATGTGGATATTGGGTATTAGTATTAACAGCCTATCAGCTCTCTGATAATTCTAACAAGGCTCACAAACAGCAAGAGATTAAGACAGCCAAGCACAATACAGGTCTTTTAGTATTAGCTATATTCACTTTCCATATCTTTGACTGCTCTTTTCTGTGGTCACATCACTGAGAATGAGGCTCAGAAACAAATTAATTATGCAAAGCCCAATTTTAAGATCCCTTTATAAAATCACAGAAAAAATAGTTTACAAGAGCCCTGCAAAAGTAATTTAATTCAATCGGCTTTTCAATGCAGGGCTATCCTGAAGAATAAGGTTGCCAAGAGCCCTATCTAGTCAAGTTTAGAATACTTGTAAGAATAGAAATTCCACAAACACTCTCACTAACTTCTTCCAGAGCTTTACTGCTGCCATGGGGAAGATTTTCTTCCATTTATTCAAACAAAATTTCCTTTGTTGCATCTTTTGACTGCTACTTATTCTTTTACTCTGTTTTATTCTCTAAGAAGAATCTTCCTCCAGTTGTCTCTACCACCATTCAGACAGTAATGATGAGGACCATGTCATCACCTTACCCAGGAGTGGAAACTCCTTGAAGTACAGGGTGGCTGAAGTTGTTAAGAGAGACACCTAGGATCTACAAGTCAATGATAATACAATACTGAACAGGAACTGCTGATAAAATGGTGATATAGCAGTAAAGAGAGAGAGGATGTCAAAAATTAATGGTGTAGACTGGAGGCTCTTCTAGCTGCTTAACAAAAGTTTCATCTTCAGATGAAGACTATGTTTCAGTTTCTAAACTGCAGCAAGACAGGTTCAGTTTGGGAAATCCACAGATAATGTGAATGTGACAATCAACCTTTAGGCTTTCCCCACAATTTATGAGAGGTATTTTAAGTAAACCGGCAGTTGAGAACCCTTTGTTTCATGACCATTACAGATGTAGAGAATCACCTGAAGCCTGTCAAACTGATCCACTTGCACTTCAGGACAGATGCAGGCATTATGACCAAGTACCTCTTTGATCCTTGTGCAGATGTAAGAGGATGTGGAGACAAGTGCTGAGTGTCTCCCTGCCTCTTCTGGTTTCAAAACATGAAGTTTGCTCCTTCTACATACTGTGAATCAAAAATGGAAAGGCCAAAAGAAGTTGGAGCCACACAGTTGTCACAGCTTCCTCAGTAAGGAAATAAACACTATCTTTCAACCACTTTGATGATGGTGTCATTCTAACTGGCTGTTCCACATGAGTTTTGATCTATGGTTTCAGTCTGCATTGTTTGTGTTGCACTGATCTAGGTTTAGAAATTTTTCCATGAAGAAAACACAACAGAGCTAAGTATTCAGACTCAGGAAAACCTTTTGTTCATATCAGATAAACATATCACACAGGTATAGTTAATATTTCCAAAGTACTTCAATGTATGGCCAGGGTATTGTAATTACACACAGAACACAGGACAAGACAAGGTATTAATGTCTTCCCCATAGTTGTTTTAGGCATTTGTACAAAATCATGTATTTACTATGAAGTTTTGTTCTGTAGTCAGCATGAACTATGAAATTTTGCTGACTGTATAGGAGGTAAATGAGACAGTAGCTTCTTTTGAATGCTCTTTATGGAAATTGTACAGTGTGTCTGGAAACAATATGCCTTGGAATAGGACACTTTAGATATGAGTAGCTTCAGTATATCAGAGGGCTTGTAAACAATTCATTTAACTTTTAACAGTAATTTAACACTGAACATTTAACAGTAATTTCATACTGTAAATACTCATAGTGTCTGCATTAACTCCTAGTTGGAGCAGCAGTTTTATCACCACTTCTTTTTTTAATGAACACTTCTGTTTTGAATAAATCAATGTCGTGGTTGCGGGGGGAGGTCAATTTTTCCAGGGGTAGGTGAGTAGGCCAATCAGTGATCAGCTTTTCTGCTGGCACATGGATTGGTCACTCGGAGGTTTAGACACACCTCTGAGGACACAAAGAGTTAAAAGCAGGACTCCAGGGGGGTTCAGCCTCTTTTGGATTCTGGTTCAAGCGGAGAGACCTCTCAGGCCTCCTTCCCCTGCCCAGTCACGAGGCTGGGTGGGGGAAGGGAAACACGTGGCCGGGCTCAGGTAAGCCGGAGCTCCGGGGGGGAGAAGAGAGGGGACAGGACTGGAACTGAGCTGCCCCGTCCAGGATGGAGGGGTGGAAAACTGTGGAAGTGCCTTCTGTGTGTGCTCACCCCCCTCCACCCCCAAACTCCGGGAGAAGGTGCCGAGCCACGTGGGAGTGCCTGAGCCTGGGAGTGCCTGAGCCTGCAGCCCTGCTGAGAGATAGAAACTGTTAACCCTTGCTTGGCAGAAAGAAACTTTTCTTAGACATTGATTCTCATGACTGGTGGTTTCGGAGGAGAGAGGGAAGCAGCCTGGGACCGAGATGAGAAAGCACGATTGGAAGGAACCCGATGGGCAAAGAATGAGAGGAGTAGCTTTCTGAGCTGGACTTTTCTTGCATAATGTCAGCCATGGACTGAACTTAAGTCTCTTTTGAACATAAACTGCATTTGGGTGGATACAGCTGCCCTTGCTCTTGCTACAGTGACTGGCACTTGAAGAGTGGAGCAGCAGAGAAGAGAGGGGGAGGGTGAGGTGGCGTCCTCTGCCCTCAGGAGAGACCTGCTCTCGGAACCTCGGCCCCTGGGTAAAAAGGGAGAGAGCTCGGCATGCAAGTATCCTTAAAAGAGCCCTGTATGCAGCTTCAGCCCATGGACAGTGGTGAGAGCACTGGACATAGGAAAAAGAGAGTGTCACCCTGGCAGACTTCTCCGGGCGGTGCCAGGGGTGACATAGAAACACATAAGGGGTGGACCCGTGTTTTCTGAGGAACAGTCTGTGGTGCGAGAGAGACTCCTCTCTCCCTTGCTGAATTGAAGAATGTTTTTTTTTTAAGTGGTGATTGTTTGATCAAAAACCCAAAGGTTTGGTCTGTGAAGAGTAATGTGTGGGGGGTGGAAACTGAGAGAAGAGAAGAAATGTTCTGAGAAGTTTTTATTTCTGTCTCTGTGTGTGTTTAAGAGTTTTTCTGTCTCTGTTCTTATGTAATGTAATAAAGTTTTGGTGGGTTTTTTTTTGTTTTCAAGATTTAAGCCTGCTCTGCTCTGTTCCTGATCACATCCCACAGTAGTTGTTAGGGAAAAAACATATATTCATGGGTGCATTAACATCTGGCCGGTGCCAACCCATGACAATCAAAGGTCATGTGGGTAAAACAGTTGGCAAACTGTGTTAAATGCCACAATTCCATTCTGTCTTTTGAAATTCTGTAAGAGAATTGTAAAAATGAGCTACAATACTTCAGGTCACCAGTGGTTTGTTTATTTTTCCACTGAGAAAGCATCCTTGAAATTTTATGAATGTTTACACTTGCACTGAACACCACCCCCACTCCCCGACTCATCATATCTCTGGACCAGGAAGTTGCCATGTGGTACTCATTTGTCAGATTTGCATCTCATGATAGATATAAGTTTCACTATAAGTGCATCAGAAAAAAAACCTACACACTCAACCCCACCCTGAAAACCCAACATGGAAAAAAACCAACAAGATATACACATGTAGAATCAAAGCCTTGATTATAATATAAGGCCCCTTATGCAGTACTTTGAGTTCAGTCAAGTATTGTTTGGCAAAAACAAATGGAGCAATACATTAGGATGACATACTTTATAGAACACTAAAAACTAAAACTTGTTCAGATAAGTGTTTTTACATTTATACCATTTCACTACAACAACTAATAGGTTATCTTGGTCAAGAGCTGGATTTCTTCAGCTGAGAAAACTTTCAAAACTGGTATGGGTTTTATACCTTTCCTGTAATCATATGTGAAAGAAACTAAAGACAGAAACTAAAAAAAAACCAGACCGTGTGGGTTAAACCACACTCATGGCTACACTGAACAGGATGAAATGTTTGCTTGTTTTTTAATGTGAACAGCATGAAAGGGTTCGAGTCATGTATATCCACAAGCACAAGCACCACAAAGTGGCAGCACTACTGTGGAGCATTCATTACAGATGAGTGGTTCCCCCTTACCAAGTCAAGAGCTGTGCTGGTTTGGCAGAGTGTTGAAACAGAGGAACTGGAACAGCCTTTGGAAAGTTGAAGACTAAGAAAAGCTAAGACTTTTGGCCCTCTGAGAATAAAAAACATCACATTCACAGAAGTGATGCAGTGTATTAAGTAAGTCCATAGCTAACCAAAGTGGGATGGTGGAAGTAAAAATCCTTACTGTGTGGAGACACTGGTCCCTCACACCTCCTGCTGTAAGGCAGCCAATGCACTGGCAAGAAGAATTCCTGATCAATGGATGTTTTGGTGTTAGGAATTCCAAATATGAGAGGATTTCTAGAAAAGCCTTAGGTTTTGCATAATTTTCCCCTCAGTTTGCTTTGTAGACCACGATGTACACACTAATACCTAATAATTACTCAAGTTACCAGCACATTTGTTTCAATTATCTACAATAACTCTTTTACACCTGAAGATTTACCTTCTCATGCAACATGATAGTGCTGAGCCAGAAGTTTTCTGTGGGACAGAAAGAAACACAGGGACAAGCAGCAACAATTCTAAATTAATATATTCCAATAAATGTTGTACCTGCAGTGTATGCTTGAGAGCTGTTAGTTATCAAATTAAGAAATCAAACATACTATGATAGAGTGTGTATGCATAATGGTGGGGAAGAAAGGGCTTGATACATACTGTCACCTGTTTCAGTTTCTTTGGTAACATCAAAGAAGAGAAAATTATAAATTTAGAAAAGCTACACAATTCTTTTCCAACCCCAAACAGATCTGCTCTTTCTAGTTGCCTGTTTTCCCCATGGGCATGGCTCACAGCTCAAGCTGTAAAATTTTTGGAGGGATCACTCTTGATCATGGGACTGGATTCTGTCTGAGATGTTCAGGGTTCAGTCTATCACATCATTCACGTTGTGCATGAAGATGTTAAGGCGTGTTGGTCTCAGCATGCACCACAGGGTAGTACACCAGCAGAGTGGTAACTGGTGCTCAGTAACTGCACTTCATACCACTGATTACACCCCTTCAAGCACGTGTAGGTCAGCCTGTTGTCAACACACATCACTGCCCACTCATCTCGTCCTTGTTTCCAGAGTTTATCTATGTGAATGTTACAGGAGACAGTGCTCGAAGTCTTGCACAAGACCACAAATATCAACTGTCTTTTCCTCATACACTGAGCCGGTTACTTCATTGCTGACGTCTATGAGGCTCCCAGGTAAGATTTTCCCCTTCCCACTTATATGCTGACTACTCCTAATAACCGCTTTCTTACTAGAATGGCTTCCACAATCCCAGGAACTGAGGTCAGCTGCTCAGCCTGCAGACCCTGAGGTCCTGCTCCTTGCTCTTCTTGAAAATAGGAGTGACATTGGAGGTCCTGCGCCTTGCTCTTCTTGAAAATAAGAGTGACATTGGATTTCTTTCCATTCATAGGATCTTCTTCTTATCACCAAAATCTTTTAAAGATTGTTTTCCGAAGTTCTATCTCAATGATATCAACCAGTTTGATGAGCCCTCATGGATATATCTCATGGGGTCCTGTGAACTTGCAGATATCCAACTGATTTCAATGTCCCTTCTCTCAGTCTGCCTCAATGGAGGACTATTCATCCCTTCAGACTTTCCTGGTGGGCTCAGGGGCTCAGTTTCCTGGAGGGAAATCTTACCAGTACAAAGTGAGGCAAAGAAGGCATCAAGTACCTGGGCTCTTTCCATGCCCTGTCACCAGACTTGTTGCCTCATTTCATTTTGCAACAGGTCCACATTTTCTCTAATCTTCTTTTAGCTGCTGGTATACCTAAAAAAGCCTTTCTTGTTGCTCTTCTCTTCCCTTGTTAAATGTAATTCCAAATGGGTTCTGACTTTCCTGAGCTCATTCCCACACTCTCAGACAGTGTCTCTATACATTTGCCATGCTACCTGACCCTGTTTCCAACTCTCATACGTTTCATTTTTTCATGTTTGCATTTACTTATATGAAATATCACCAGACATGAATCAGAGCTTGGATGTCACACAAGTTTACATTCTGAAACTGTTTTTCAGCAGACCCCAGTTACAGGCTATTCAAAATATCCACAGCTTATAGGAAATTTTGAAGCACGTCTTGGAGTTCTTTTCACTCGAGAGTCATCAACTTCCTCTTTAGCAGGCAGCACAAAATTATTTCTAGGTGGGTTCTGTTCTCCTTGAGTTAGGTTATGTATATCACTTGTAAGAAGGGAGGTGATTATAAAATGCAATGTAATGACAGATGCTATAATGCTGTCTTAGTCACCAACCACCAAAAAAGTACAGAGACAATCAAAGGCTATATTCAGCTTTTCAAAGAAACAGAGGCAGACATCATGACTATGTATGGAACTCTGATTTCACAGTTCAGAGGAAGACATGTCACAAATAGGTCTGAAAGTTTGTCCTACCTTGAGCAATGATAAATTACTGCGGTAACTCTTCACAGCAAGAAGTGGATTCAGTGGCAGCAGAGGAGGTAGACCCAGAGTCATAAGACCCAAGAGTTTCCCAAGGACAGAATGAACTGGCTGAAGCCCTTATTTGTCAATATTTTGTCTTCTGTACTAAAGATGAAGCAAAAGACCAGGAGTGATAGGGCAGTTCATATTCAAATTTCATCGCTGGATCCCTATTACCAGATATAGGCTTACAGCAACTGAATGTTTGGAATAAAGCACATATGAGTGCCTCCAGAAAACCCTGGTTCTTCTCAGAACCCTTCAGGAAAAC